>NC_060129.1:188215445-188515445 GCF_021461395.2 Schistocerca americana | reverse complement strand
TGAACGCACATTAGAAGCGTGTATTCGTCATCGCCATACTGGCGTATCGCCCGGCGTGATGGTATGGGGTGCCATTGGTTACATGTCTTGGTCACCTCTTGTTCGCATTGACGGCACTTTGAACAGTGGACGTTACATTTGAGATGTGTTACGTTTCATGGCTCTACCCTTCATTCGATCCCTGCGAAACCCTACATTTCAGCAGGATAATACACGACCGCATGTTGCAGGTCCTGTACGGGTCTTTCTGGATATAGAAAATGTTCGACTGCTGCCCTGGCCAGCACATTCACCATATCTCTCACCAACTGAAAACGTCTGGTCAATGGTGGCCGAGCAACTGGCTCGTCACAATACGCCAGTCACTACTCTTGATGAACGGTGGTATCGTGTTGAAGCTGCATGGGCAGCTGTACCTGTACACGCCATCCGAGCTCTGTTTGACTCAATGCCCAGGCATATCGAGGCCGTTATTACGGCCAGAGGTGGTTGTTCTGGGTACTGATTTCTCAGGTTCTATGCACCAAAATTCCGTGAAAATGTAATCACATGTTAGTTCTAGTATAACATATTTTTCCAATGAATAGCCGTTTATCATCTGCACTTCTTCTTGTTGTAGCAACTTTAATGGCCAGTAGTGTATTTCCTGAAACTAAGCCAGTGCCTCGATGAGTATGAAATTACTCAAGATGGCAGAGACACAAATCATCAACGAAGTTTCCATTAGAAATACTGAACTCGAACGTAATGATATTTCTCTGGCAGACCAGGAGCGGAAGCTTATTTCGTGCTTTGGCGAAATTCTGTTCGCTCAGCGCTGCTAGTATACGTATTCCCACATAATTCGTGCGAGAACCTCCGGTACGCAAATTGGAGACCGCAGTACACAGCTACACGTTTCCACATCCACGCTCACGTTTGCCCGTCCGTACTCACAGTGTCAATGTAGACTTACGTGGACATGAGAACTAGGCAGTCGTGAAATAACATCATTTCCATGTGGATGATATTTACCAAGGCTTTCCAGTGCCAGTCCGTTACCTCTGCAGCTTGGCCAGCAGTGACGGGAACTTGGTGTCCACTCGACGGAAAGCAAGGTCGGGAGAACATTGGAGGTCAACTGGAAGGCAACGCCGTACAGTCGCGCACATTCTCTCTCTCTCTCTCTCTCTCTCTCTCACACACACACACATACAAACACACACACACACACACACTTACCGCTCACTCCGCACGCCGGAGCAGAAAGCGTGACCACTTGCTGTCTGTCTGGTCTCTGTAGCGTATGCTGGGTGCTGCAGTTAACACACGAGTCTCATAACAAAGAAAATAAATTTCCTGTACGAGTCGGTGATCACTATGAATATTTCACGAAATACAATAACCATGCATGAACGGCGCCTATTATACAGAGGCGGTCCGACATTTCCAATCATTCCACCAGGAACGAGGTGCACGGCTCGTGTTATCTGTAGTTCAACCATGCCTAGACGGTCAATACCGCGGTTCGATCGCGTCCACGTTGTTATTTTGAGCCAGGAAGGGCTCTCAACATGGGAAGTGTCCAAGCGTCTCGAACTGAACCAAAGCGATTTTGTTCTGATGGTTCAAAATGGTTCAAATGGCTCTGAGCACTATGGGACGTAACATCTGAGGTCACCAGGCCTCTAGAACTTAGGACTACTTAAACCTAACTAACCTACGGACATCACACACATCCATGCCCGAGGCAGGATTCGAACCTGCGACCGTAGCGGTCGCGCGGTTCCAGACTGTAGCGCCTAGAACCGCTTGGCCACAGTGGCCGGCTTTTAGGGAATAGAAGACCAAATAATTCTGAATGGCACACAACAAGTTACTTGCCACAAGTGATCGACGAAACCATGTAAGCCGGCCGCGGTGGTCTCGCGGTTCTAGGCGCGCAGTCGGGAACCGTGCGACTGCTACAGTCGCAGGTTCGAATCCTGCCTCGGGCATGGATGTGTGTGATGTCCTTAGGTTAGTTAGGTTTAAGTAGTTCTAGAGTTCTAGGGGACTGATAACCACAGCAGTTGAGTCCCATAGTGCTCAGAGCCATTTGAACCATTTGAAACCAGTAAAACTGCGGAAAGCGTCGCATGAAGCATCTTGCAATGACACCAGCTTCGCAGCTCTTCATAAATTTGATTCAATGGCGGAAAAACCCACGAACAAAATGTCTCGTTGCCTGTTATCACCTGAATCATCGCCCAAAGAACTCTTTAGTTCCCTCATGTAAAAAAAAAAAAAAAAAAAAAAGAGTGGCCATCTATTTGGACCACGTGAAGAAGCATGTTTTAGCCGTACCAGAGTCATAACGAACATTTTGAAAAACAAATGAAGACTTTGTCGCAAAAAATGGTTTTCTGTCATTGTTTTTGTCGTCTTCTTCGTCATCAATCTTTCGACTGGTTGGCAGCTGCCCACCGTCATCTCTGCGTAATTATAGACTCCTGCACTATGTATAGCTTGTTTTTGAAATACCGGTTGCGGTCAACCTCGGACTATCTTTCCGTGTAATGTGCTACAAGCAGTCACAAGGAGCTGGGTGTGTCGCGTTGTGTGACCAAACTGCTACAGTCCGTTTAAAATTACTTGATAGCTGACGGCTGTCACTTAGAGCTACATGGTTGTCACATCGCCTACCGCTCAATTCAAGGCCACACGCAAGTACGCCGGGTCAGTTGACATGGCCGCTGAAACGCTGTTCATGCAACGGGGGCCGATGTCGAAAGCTCTCTGTCCACAGCTGATTTTAAATGAGCAATGACTGAACCACGGCAGACAACGCGTTTTGGATCGCTAAATTTACACTCGTATGCCAACCCAACCACAGCCTCTTGACGTGCAATGCATCCGAGCAAACGGCGGTCAACAGCCTGCGCAAAAAAAATGGTTCAAATGGCTCTGAGCACTATGGTACATAACATCTAAGGTCATCAGTCCCCTAGAACATAGAACTACCTAACTAACCTAAGGACATCACACACATCCATGCCCGAGGCAGGATTCGAACCTGCGACCGTAGCAGTCACGCGGCTCCAGGCTGATGAAGTGGCTAGAACCGATCGGCCACACCGGCCGGCAGCCTGCGACAGAACTACATTACTGGCCATTAAAATTGTTACACCAAGAAGAAATGCAGATGATAAACGGGTATTCAATGGACAAATATATTATACTGCAACTGACATGTGATTACATTTTCACGCAATTTGGGTGCATAGATCCTGAGAAATCAGTACCCATAACAACCACCTCTGGCCGTAATAACGGCTTTGATAAGCCTGGGCATTGAGTCAAACAGAGCTCGGATGGCGTGTACAGGTACAGCTGCCCACGCAGCTTCAACACGATACCACAGTTCATCAAGAGTAGTGACTGGCGTATTGTGACGAGCCAGTTGCTCGGTCACCATTGACCAGACGTTTTCAATTGGTGAGAGATCTGGAGAATGTGCTGGCCAGGGCAGCAGTCCAACATTTTCTGCATCCAGAAAGGCCCGTACAGGAACTGCAACATGCGGTCGTGCATTATCCTGCTGAAATGTAGCGTTTCGCAGGGATCGAATGTAGAGCCACGGGTCGTAACACATCTGAAATGTAACGTCCACTGTCCAAAGTGCCGTCAATGCGAACAAGAGGTGACCGAGACGTGTAACCAATGGCACCCCATACCATCACGCCGGGTGATACGCCAGTATGGCGATGACGAATACACGCTTCTAATGTGCATTCACCGCGATGTCGCCAAACATGATGCGACCATGGTGATGCTGTAAACAGAACCTGGGTTCATCTGAAGAAATGACGTTTTGCCATTCGTGCATCCAGGTTCGTCGTCGAGTACACCATCGCAGGCTTTCCTGTCTGTGATGCAGCGTCAAGGGTAACCGCAGCCGCGGTCTCCGAGCTGATAGTCCGTGCTGCTGCAAACGTCGTCGAACTGTTCGTGCAGATGGTTTTTGTCTTGCAAACGTCCTCATCTGTTGACTCAGGGATCGAGACGGGGCTGCACGATCCGTTACAGCCGTGCGGATAAGATGCCTGTCATCTCGACTGCTAGTGATACGAGGCCGTTGGGATACAGCACGGCGTTCCGTATTACCCTCCTGAACCCACCGATTCCATATTCTGCTAACAGGCATTGGATCTCGACCGATGCGAGCTGCGATGTCGCGATACGATAAACCGCAATCGCGATAGGCTACAATCCGACCTTTATCAAAGTCGGAAACGTGATGGTACGCATTTCTCCTCCTCACACGAGGCATCACAACAACGTTTCACCAGGCAACGTCGGTCAATTGCTGTTTGTGTGTGAGAAATCGGCTGGAAACTTTCCTCGTGTCAGCACGTTGTAGGTGTCGCCACCGGCGCCAACCTTGTGTGAATGCTCTGAAAAGCTAATCATTTGCATATCACAGCATCTTCTTCCTGTCGGCTAAATTTCGCGTCTGTAGCACGTCATCTTCTTGGTGTAGTAATTTTAATGGCCAGTAGTATATCAAGTCATTCCAAAACTGTACGAGGTTGAAGTAAAGCACGATTTCCATTTATTTTGTTGCTATTGGCCTAGTGAATCTAATAAAACATGTCCCAGACGTGTATCTGCAGTAGTTTTCCAGAACATCCTGAGAAGCAAAGATTATTATAAATAGTAAATTTCAGGTCTGTATTTTAAAACCCATGTTGGCCATACTTTATTGCTTCAATCGTTTGTGTCGCAGATGGTATAAAGGGAAGAATGTCACATCATATCTATGTAAAATTTGCCTCTCTTATTTCTTCCAACCGAGCGAGGTGGCGCAGTGGTTAGCTCACTGGACTCGCATTCGGGAGGACGACGGTTCAATCCCGTCTCCGGCCATCCTGATTTAGGTTTTCCGTGATTTCCCTAAATCGCTTCAGGCAAATGCCGGGATGGTTCCGTTGCAAGGGCTAGGCCGACTTCCTTCCCAATCCTTCCCTCCCCCGAGCTTGCGCTCCGTCTCTAATGACCTCGTTGTCGACGGTACGTTATACACGAATGTCCTCCTTCTCCTCTTATTTCTTCCATTAAATACACTTTTAATTTTAATTTAAAATACATCTACAACCTATTATGTATCCTATTTATTATCATTATCTAAGTTAGCAACAAGTTTAAAGAAAACTATCTATGAGTTTTTTTTTTACCCTTATGAAAAAAAATTTTCAACAAAAAAATGTACTAGTAATAAAACTGAATATATATAAGATGTAAAATCACACAATGTACCATAGGCAATATAATAATGGGCGCCGGCCGGAGTGGCCGTGCAGTTGTAGGCGCTACAGTCTGGAACCGAGCGACCGCTACGGTCGCAGGTTCGAATCCTGCCTCGGGGGTGGATGTGTGTGATGTCCTTAGGTTAGTCAGGTTTAATTAGTTCTAAGTTCTCGGCGACTGATGACATCAGAAGTTAAGTCGCTTAGTGCTCAGAGCCGTTTTATAATAATAGGCACCATGTCTTTACTTGAGAAATAAACAAAGAAGTAAATGTCGCATCTCAGAATATTGACCAGCCGTCCAGGGACACTCAGCGTACAAAGTGGACAGGAAGGCCAACACACTGGAGCACAGCCGAAATTACCTGCGCATCTGTCGATGACCTACATCCGAGAGAATTTGCAACGTCCTCCTTCTCAAAAAAAATCCTCAGTCCAGTCACATAAACTTCGCTTGATACACCATACGATTTTTCCGTGATAAAGCGTGTGTGTGGTACTGAGTCAAATGCTTTACGGAAGTGAAGAAATACAACATTGAGCTGGCTTAGTACTTCAGCCAATGGAAAATCCAGGAAGGAGTGTGGTTTCAGTTGCCAGAGACTGCAGTCATGTGTGTGTAAGTTGCGTTTGCGTGAATGTGTGTGTGTGTGTGTGTGTTGTCTATTTTTGACAAAGATTTCGTAGTACGTGAGTGCAAGCTTTCTCGGCGAATTTCATATATGAAGTCTTGAAGATGATCGAGACGCATTCCACCGAAACGTTGCTACGAGACGACAACGCTACTCGACTGACAACCCGCCAAGACTTCATATACAGGGTGTTACAAAAAGATACGGCCAAACTTTCAGGAAACATTCCTCACTCACAAAGAAAGAAAAGATGTTATGTGGACATGTGTCCGGAAACGCTTACTTTCCATGTTAGAGCTCATTTTATTACTTCTCCTCAAATCACATTAATCATGGAATGGAAACACACAGCAACAGAACGTACCAGCGTGACTTCAAACACTTTGTTATAGGAAATTTTCAAAATGTCCTCCGTTAGCGAGGATACGTGCATCCACCCTCTGTCGCACGGAATCCCTGATGCGCTGATGCAGCCCTGGAGAATGGCGTATTGTATCACAGCTGTCCACAATACGAGCACCAAGAGTCTCTACATTTGGTACCGGAGTTGCGTAGACGAGAGCTTTCAAATGCCACAATAAATGAAAGTGACGAGGGTTGAGGTCACGAGAGCGTGGAGGCCACGGAATTGGTCCGCCTCTACCAATCCGTCGGTCACCGAATCTGTTGTTGAGAAGCGTAGGAACACTTCGACTGAAATGTGCAGGAGCTCCATCGTGCACGAACCACATGTTGTGTCGTACTTGTAAAGGCACCTGTTCTAGCAGCACAGGTAGAGTATCCCGTATGAAATCGTGATAACGTGCTCCATTGAGCGTAGGTGGAAGAACATGGGGCCCAATCAAGACATCACCAACAATGCCTGCCCAAACGTTCACAGAAAATCTGTGTCGATGTCGTGATTGCACAATTGCGTGCAGATTCTCGTCGGCCCACACATGTTGATTGTGAAAATTTACAATTTGATCACGTTGTAATGAAGCCTCATCCGTAAAGAGAACATTTGCACTGAAATGAGGATTGACACATTGTCGGATGAACCATTCGCAGAAGTGTACCCGTGGAGGCCAATCAGCTGCTGATAGAGCCTGCACACGCTGTACACGGTACGGAAACAACTGGTTCTCCCGTAGCACTCTCCATACAGTGACGTGGTCAACGTTACCTTGTACAGCAGCAACTTCTCTGACGCTGACATTAGGGTTATCGTCAACTGCACAAAGAATTGCCTCGTCCATTGCAGGTGTTCTCGTCGTTCTAGGTCTTCCCCAGTCGCGAGTCATAGGCTGGAATGTTCCGTGCTCCCTAAGACGCCGATCAATTGCTTCGAACGTCTTCCTGACGGGACACCTTCGTTCTGGAAATGTCTCGATACAAACGTACCGCGCCACGGCTATTGCCCCGTGCTAATCCATACACCAAATGGGCATCTGCCAACTCCGCATTTGTAAACATTGCACTGACTGCAAAACCACGTTCGTGATGAACACTAACCTGTTGATGCTACGTACTGATGTGCTTGATGCTAGTACTGTAGAGCAATGAGTCGCATGTCAACACTAGCACCGAAGTCAACATTACCTTCCTTCAATTGGGCCAACTGGCGGTGAATCGAGGAAGTATACAGTACATACTGACGAAACTAAAATGAGCTCTAACATGGAAATTAAGCGTTTCCGGACACATGTTCACACAACATCTTTTCTTTATTTGTGTGTGAGGAATGTTTCCTGAAAGTTTGGCCGTACCTTTTTGTAACACCCTGTATAAAAGACCTCTTTGGCCGAAAGCTTGTTTTGTGACAGTCTTTTCGTTGCGCCTATCTGCGACCCAGCATCTCCGCTATATCGGCAGTAGTAGTGTTCAAAAAGTCTGCGCAGTGCCGTATGATTGTTAGCCGCGCGTGCCGTATGATTGTTCGCCTGCCTGGGTTACTTCCCTTCAAGTGGACTCTCCCGACATTCCACTGTTTCGTTTATCTCAGCCAGCGTCAGTAGTATCGTTGGTGTGAACGTGTAAGTTTAGTTCCTTTGTTCGTTGGTTTCGTTTTTGTCGCTGTTAAAATGCTAACCTTTGAAGAACGTGTGTTTTTAGTCGAACAAGTGTTCAAAGCTGGCGGTAAATACACAGTTTCAGTTCGTCAAACGTTTAATTCAGTTTTCCCGGAGACAACACTCCCACAACGCGATACTGTGGTGGGGTCTGATTAACAAATTTCGAAGTACGGGTTCAGTGACAGATTCACCGACAAGTGGTCGTCCTAGCGTTTTGTCTGTGTATAAACAACTCGAATTTTCCGATAAAATGTCCACGAGTCCGAACAAGTCAGTAAGAAAACTCGCCCAGGAAATCGATGTTAGTGTCGGAACGGCCCACACAGCTGTAAGGAAAAAAATTTGAACTTTTCCCATACAAAGTGACAGGCGTGCAAGAACTGGAAAATACTGATCATGGCAAGAGACTGCATTATTGTCAAGGGTTCAAAAATTTCGTTCAAAAAAATGGGATATTCTTAATGAAACGTTTTTCACTGATGAAGAGTGGTTTGATTTATCCTGGTACATGAACTCGCAAAATTCTCGTATGTGGAGTATTGCAAATCCATTGTGTATTCATGAGGAACCACTTCATTCTGTGAAAATAGGAGTTGTGATTGCAATTTCTAGACGACGGATTGTGGGTCCCGTATTTTTCAACGAAACAATAAACGCACAACGATACTGCAGTGATATTCTGTACCCATTCATAGGAGAACTTGTCTTAAGTGAAATACTGAACGGTTATTTTCAGCAAGATGGTGCAACCGCGCATACAGCTCGCGTTTCAATGACACTGCTTGCTGATGTTTCTGGTGATCGCATAATTTCACAGCGACTTTGGCCTCCACGATCGCCTGACCTAACACCACCTGACTTTTTCTGCTGGGGTGCAGCGAAAGCAACTGTCTATAAAAACCGTCCAGAATCCATCGATGAATTGAAAACTGCAATATCCACTTTCACTGCTTCTGTTACAGAAGAAATGTTACAGCTTGTGTTTGGAATCATGATTTGACGAATTCAGTTGTGTACTCAACAACTGGGGGGGGGGGGGGCACTTTCAACATTTAATGTGAAAATTTGTAAGTAAAAATGAATATTCAGTAAATTAATAAGTTGTATTTCACCGAGTTTCATTTCGGTATACTTACAGCGGCATACGGCACGCGCGGCTAACAATCATACGGCATTGCGGAGAGACTTTATGCACAGCGGCATTGTTGGTACTTCTAAGATTCCACGTAAAAAGAAAAATATTTTAAGGTGACCCTGATGGGCCGTTCGTGCATACTCCTCTCCACCCAGTGAACAGTTAGTTGAACTTGGAGCTCATATACCTTGGCTAACCGATAACTGCCCTGCAGGCATGTTTATTCTATTGTCTTTATTGATGGGATAGAGTCTGCAAACCGTTCCTGAAGCCTTGTTGCAGATTGTGACGTGGTCTCGAAATGTCATCCTCTTATCTAAGTTGATGCCAAGGTATTTTACTGTGTCTGACCATGGGAGATTTTTGTCGCTAGCACTAGGGTGAGTTACCTCGAAGAAAACGGTCTGCTGACACACAGTCAACATGGGTTTAGAAAACATCGTTCTTGTGAAACACAACTAGCTCTTTATTCACATGAAGTGCTGAGTGCTATTGACAAGGGACTTCAGATCGATTCCGTATTTCTGGATTTCCGGAAAGTTTTTGACACCGTACCACACAAGCGGCTCGTAGTGAAATTGCGTGCTTATGGAATACCGTCTCAGTTATGTGACTGGATCTGTGATTTCCTGTCAGAGAGGTCAGAGTTCGTAGTAACTGACGGAAAGTCATCGACAAAAACAGAAGTGATTTCTGGCGTTCCCCAACGGAGTGTTATAGGCCCTTTGCTGTTCCTTATCTGTATAAACTATTTGGGAGACAATCTGAGCAGCCGTCTTCGGTTGTTTGCAGATGACGCTGTCATTTATCGACTAATTCAGTCATCAGAAGATCAAAACAAACTGCAAAACGATTTAAAAAAGGTATATGAATGGTGCGGAAAGTGGCAGTTGACCTTAAATAACGAAAAGTTTGAGGTCATCCACATGAGTGCTAAAAGGAACTCGTTAAACTTCGGTTACACGATAAATCAGTCTAATTGAAAAGCCGTAAATACAACTAAATACCAAGGTATTACAATTACGAACACCTTAAATTGGAAGGAACACAGAATATGTTGTGGGGAAGGCTAACCAAAGACTGCGTTTTATTGGCAGGACACTTAGAAAACGTAACAGACCTACTAAGGAGACTGCCTACACTACGCTTGTCCGTCCTCTTTTAGAATACTGTTGCGCGGTGTGGGATTCTTACCAGATAGGACTGACGGAGTGTATCGAAAAAGATCAAAGAAGGGCAGCACGTTTTGTATTATCGCGGAATATGGGAGAGAGTGTCACATTTATTTAGCGTGTGGCTAATATAGACGTATCATGAAATTAAATTACATATACATATGTACATATTGACACACAAGAAGCTTAAGTTTGTCTTTACAGCTGAATATCCAGTACTTCAATCCAGCGCACTGCATCTGGAGTTGCTAGCAGGAAGTCCTTTGGCGCCGTCATAGGCTCGAATCAAAAATGGTTCAAATGGCTCTGAGCACTATGCTACTTAACTTCTGAGGTCATCAGTCCCCTAGAACTTAGAACTACTTAAACCTAACTAACCTAAAGACATCACACACATCCATGCCCGAGGCAGGATTCGAACCTGCGACCGTAGCGGTCGCTCGGTTCCAGACTGCAGCGTCTAGAAGCGCACGGCCACTCCGACCGGCAACAGTGACGACAGGCAGCCAGACTATCCATAGGATCTCCTGGCAATGACATATCAACTAAATAGCAGAAACAGTTCTTTTCAGAGCTCATTAACAAGAAACAGCGTGATACAGGATTTGGAATGGACATCATTAAAAGACATGCGTTTTTCGTTGCGACGGAATCTTCTTACGAAATTCCAGTCACCAACTTTCTCTTCCGAATGCGAAAATATTTTGTTGACATCGACTTGCTTAGGGAGGAACGATCACCAAGATAAAATAAGGGAAATCAGAGCTGGTACGGAAAGATACAGGTGTTCGTTCTTTCCGCGGGCGATAGGAGATTGGAATAATAGAGAATTGTGAAGATAGTTCGATGAACACTCTGCCAGGCACTTAAATGTGATTTGCAGAATATCCATGTACCGGGTGATCAAAAAGTCAGTATAAATTTGAAACCTTAATAAAGCACGGAATAATGTAGATAGGTAAAAATTGACACACATGCTTGCAATGACGTGGGGTTTTATTAGAAACCAAAAAAAAAAAAAAAAAAAACAAAGTTCACAAAATGTCCGACAGATGGCGCTGGACAGCAAAACTGCTACCGTGACGTGTGAGGTGTACGCCGATAAGTTACAAACTCGCATCATCCCCAGCCTGGCTGATAAACACCTGCTGGAATGTACGATGTTTATGCAGGATGGCGCTCCACCCCATATTGCTAGACGCGTGAAAGACCTCTTGCGACCGTCGTTTGGTGACGATCGTGTGCTCAGCCGCCACTTTCGTCACGCTTGGCCTCCCAGGTCCCCAGACCTCAGTCCGTGCGATTATTGGCTTTGGGGTTGCCTGAAGTCGCAAGTGTATCGTGTTCGACTGACATCTCTAGGGATGCTGAAAAACAACATCCGACGCCAATGCCTCACCGTAACTCCGGACATGCTTTACAGTGCTGTTCACAACATTATTCCTGGACTACAGCTATTGTTGAGGAATGATGGTGGACATATTGAGCAGTTCCTGTAAAGAACACCATCTTTGCTTTGTCTTACCTTGTTATGCTAATTATTGCTATTGTGATCACATGAAGAGCCATCTGTCAGACATTTTTTGAACGTTTGTATTTGTTTGGTTCTAATGTCATTCCAAGCATGTGTGTCAATTCCGTGATTTATTCAGTTTTCAAATTTATACTGACTTTTTGATCAGCCGGTAGATGTAGATGTGGGGAAAGGGGGGGGGGGGGGAGTGTTTCCTGCATGCGTGGAAAGACGTAGAGAGAGAGAGAGAGAGAGAGAGATAGAGAGGGAGAGAGATGAAGACGATACTCGTCTCACCCACGCTTACGGCCAGAACAGGTTGTTGAAAAAAGGCCAGCAGGACGGGCCGGGTCCCCTTAACGGGTCCGCGACCCAAATACTGCGGTTGTCAGCTGTCTGTGGGCTCTCACACACACGCAGACGGAAGTGGGAGTCTGCATATCGCGTGTAGGACGAGATTCGGCTCACCATCTCGCGACTGCTCTGATACAGCCCGCCACAACTGCCTCTGCTGTGCCAACCTCTCCGTCCCAGAGTGGCACTCTCACAACATTTTCAGTTGTTAGATACTGCCTACAGGAAAATTAAAGAGACCTTTGGAGAAAAGAGAACCACTTGCATGAATATCAAGAGCTCAGATGGAAACCCAGTTCTAAGCAAAGAGGGGAAAGAAGAAAGGCGGAAGGACTATAATAGTGGGTCTATAGAGGGGCGATGTACTCGAGGACAATATTATGGAAATGCAAGAGGATGTAGATGAAGATGAAATGGGAGACACGATACTGCGTGAAGAGTTTGACAGAGCACTGAAAGACCTGAGTCGAAACAAGGCCCCGGGAGTAGATAGCATTCCATTTGAACTACTGATAGCCTTGGGAGAGCCAGTCCTGACAGAACTCTACCATGTGGTGAGCAAGATGTATGAGACAGGCGAAATACCCTGAGACTTCAAGAAGAATATAATAATTCCAATCCCAAAGAAAGCAGGTGTTGACAGATGTGAAAATTATCGGACTATCAGTTTAATAAGTCACAGCTGCAAAATACTAACGCGAATTCTTGACAGACGAATGGAAAAACTGGTAGAAGCCGACCTCGGGGAAGACCAGTTTGGATTCCGTAGAAATGTTGGAACACGTGAGGCAATACTGACCCTTCGATTTATCTTAGAAAATAGATAAAGGAAAGGCAAATATACGTTTCTAGCATTTGTAGACTTTTGACAATGTTGACTGAAATACTCTCTTTCAAAGTCTGAAGGTGACAGGGGTAGAATACAGGGAGCGAAAGGCTATTCATAATTTGTACAGGAACCAGATGGCAGTTATAAGAGTCGAGGGAAGCAGCGGTTGGGAAGGGAGTGAGACAGGGTTGTTGGCTCTCCCCGAGGTTATTCACTCTGCATATTGAGCAGTAAAGGAAACAAAAGAAAAGTTCGGAGTAGGTATTAAAATCCATGGAGAAGAAATAAAAACTTTGAGGTTCGCCGATGACATTGTAATTTTGTCAGAGACAGCAAAGGACTTGGAAGAGCAGTTGAACGGAATGGACAGTGTCTTGAAAGGAGGGTATAAGATGAACATTAACAAAAGCAAAACGAGGATAATGGAATGTAGTAGAATTAAGTTGGGTGATGCTGAGGGAATTAGATTAAGAAATGAGACACTTGAAGTAGTAAAGGAATTTTGCTATTAGGGGAGCAAAATAGCTGATGATGGTCGAAGTAGAGAGGATATAAAATATAGACTGGCAATGGCAAGGAAAGCGTTTCTGAAGAGAAATTTGCTAACATCGAGTAGAGATATAAGTGTCAGGAAGTCGTTTCTGAAAGTATTTGTATGGAGTGTATCCATGTATGGAAGTGAAACGTGGACGATAAATAGTTTAGACAAGAAGAGAATAGAAGCTTTCGAAATGTGGTGCTACAGAAGAATGCTGAAGATTAGATGGGTAGATCACATAACTAATGAGGAGGTATTGAATAGAATTGGGGAGGAGTTTGTGGCACAACTTGACTAGAAGAAGGGACCGGTTGGTAGGAGATGTTCTGAGGCATCAAGGGATCACCAATTTAGTACTGGAGGGCAGCTTGGAGGGTAAAAATCGTAGAGGGAGACCAAGAGATGAATACACTAAGCAGATTCAGAAGGATGTAGGATGTAGTAAGTACTGGCAGATGAAAGGGCTTGCACAGGATAGAGTAGCATGGAGAGCTGCATCAAACCAGTCTCAGTACTGAAGACCACAACAATATCAACCTCTACTCCTGTCTTGCGAATAAAATTAGCATCGAAGAAGTAATGAATTAAAACGCCGTGCCTAATGGTGCAGTTCTACTACGTGGACATCCAAGTCTTGTAAGCGATAAACTTTTTTGCGGGAAGGCTCCGACAAAAAGGTACGAAGAAGATTAAAATTCATCCCCTATTTCACCCCTTAGCGGTTCGATTTCTAAAACACGGAAACACGTGTTTTTTTTTCTTTCTTTTCGGAGCCGAGAAGTCAAATAACAGTTTTATTACGTTTAGCGTCAAAAATGATTTATTTTCCAAAAATCTTTCACCTTCTATTTCACCACCATAGGCGTTCAATTTCCCAAAACGCTGAAACACTTATTTTTTTGTTTCTGCTCAAAAAATCGATTTCCATAGTTTTAGCTTCAGAACTGTCTTAACAGCGATATTTTCAAAAAAAAAAAAAAAAAAAGTTCAAACCGCCGCTTCAGACCTTTAGGTGTGGAATTTCGAGAAATTCCTTCTTGAACGACTCCTCCACTATAAGATGAACACCCCCCTGAAATTTTCAAGTTTATATCCTTAGCGGTTTGGGCAGGACCATGAAGAGTCAGTCAGTCACGACGATGTTATATACGGGATGGCTACCATAGAAGTCTTTTACGCCGAGCCCTGCCTCGCCACCCAGTATTTTGCCGACTGCTCATTCGCCTTCAGCTGGCAGGCAGGAAGCGAAGATTCGGCCGATAGCCTTCGTGTCTTGACCCGCATCGTAAAACAGCAGCTCCCTGGCCGCGTCATAAAACACGAGGCGCCCCCTAAACGTCACACACACACACACACACATACATACAGCTCTCCACTCTCCTCCTATTCGAGTTTTTTGACCGCGTTCCGCCAGGACTGCGTATGTGTCCTTGTGCTAACGTTCGCGGCCTGCGAAGTTAACGGGATTTCCGGAACCAGAGCTCCTGGTTGGAATTTTTTTTTTTTTTTTTTTTTTCCTTACCCTGGATCGGTGACATCGACCAGCCATGTTTGACTGTATTTGTGTGTCAGGAAGGGGGAGGGGGGTGGGGGCGGAAGCAGGCAAGAGTGGGTCGCATGCGTTTCAGGTGGCATCGACCTCGGCAAAAGTGCAGTTACGGTGTGACGGACTTGTTGTGTTGCGTGCCCGTGTTGCTAATAACTCACGTGTTGTACGTTGGGACTTCAGTATATCTATTTAAAAGAAAAAGGCCGATAAAAATGCTCCTAACGCCTTTTTAAGAGGCAGTCTTCACTCCTTCCGATCTGATCATGTAAGTGTAGAAAACTTGTTGAATATCTTCAAAGAGGTAGTATCGACAGCAATTGAGAGATATATAGCACATAAATTAATAAGTGATGGTATTGATCCCCTATGGTACACAGAACGGGTCAGATCGTTGTTGCAGAAAAAAAATGGTTCAAATGGTTCTGAGCACTATGGGACTTAACATCTGTGGTCATTAGTCCCCTAGAACTTAGAACTACTGAAACCTAACTAACCTAAGGACATCACACACATCCATATCCGAGCCAGGATTCGAACCTGCGACCGTAGCAGCCACGTGGTTCCGGACTGAAGCGCCTAGAAGCGCTAGACCACCGCGGCCGGCTGTTGTTGCAGAAGCAACGAAGAAAGCACGCCAAATTTAAAAGAAAGCAAATCCCCAAGATTGGCAAAGTCTTACTGAAGTTCGAAACATGGCGCGTACTTCAATGCGAGAAGCTTTTAATAATTTCCACAACGAAATTATGTCTCGAAATCTGGCAGAAAACCCAAAGAGGTTCTGGTCCTACATAAAGCACACCAGTGGCAAGACGCAATCAATACCTTCAGTGCGCGATAAAAACGGTGAAGTGACTGATGACAGTGCCACTAAAGCAGAGTTATTGAACACGGTTTTCCAAAACTCCTTCACCAAAGAAGACGAAGTAAATATTCCTGAATTCCAATCAACAACAACTGCCAAAATGAGAAACATAGAAGTACATATCCTCGGTGTCGCAAAGCAGTTTAAATCAGTTAATAAAGGCAAGGCCTCCGGTACAGGCCGTAATACCAGTCAGGTTCCTCTCAGAGTATGTTGATAAAATAACTCCATATTTAGCAGTTATACACAACCACTCGCTCACAGAAAAATCCGTATCTAAAGACTGGAAAATTGTTCCACACCAACACCCAAAAATGGAAGTAGGAGTAATCCGCTGAATTGCAGGCCTATATTACTAAAGTCGATTTGCAGTAAGGTTTCGGAACATATACTGTATTCGAACATTATGAAGTACCTCGAAGAAAACAATTTATTGACACATAGTCAGCACGGTTTCAGAAAATATCGTTCTTGTGAAACACAACTAGCTCTTTATACTCATGAAGTAATAAGTGCTATCGATAGGGGATGTAAAATTGATTCCATGTTTTTAGATTTTCAGAAGACTTTCGACACCGTTCCTCACAAGTGTCTTCTAACCAAACTGCGTGCCTACGGAGTATCGCCTCAGTTGTGCGACTGGATTCGTGATTTCCTGTCAGGAAGGTCACAGTTCGTAGTAATGGACGGAAAGTCATCGAGTAAAACAGAAGTAATATCCGGCGTTCCCCAAGGAAGTGTTATAGGCCCTCTGTTGTTCCTGATCTATATTAACGACATAGGAGACAATCTTAGATTGTTTGGATATGATGCTGTCATTTACCGCCTTGTAAAGTCATCAGGTGATCAAAACGAGTTGCAAAATGATTTAGATAAGATATCTGTATGGTGCGAAAAGTGGCAATTGAGCCTGAATAAAGAAAAGTGTGAAGTTATTCACACGAGTACTAAGAGAAATCCGCTAAATTCCGATTACGCGATAAGTCACACACATCTAAAGGCTGTAAATTCAACTAAATACTTAGGGATTACAATTACAAATAACCTAAATTGGAACGATCACACAGATAATATTGTGGGTAGAGCAAACCAAAGACTGCGATTCATTGGCAGAACACTTAGAAGGTGCAACAGGTCTACTCAAGAGACTGCTTACACCACGCTTGTCCGCCCTATTCTGGAGTATTGCTGTGCGGTGTGGGATCCGTATCAGGTGGGACTGACAGATGACATCGAAAAAGTACAAAGAAGGGCAGCTCGTTTTGTATTATGGCTAAATAGGGGAGATAGTGTCACAGACATGATACGTGAATTGGAGTGGCAATCATTAAAGCAAAGGCGTTTCTCGTTGCGACGGGATCTCCTCATGAAATTTCAATCACCAGTTTTCTCCTCCGATTGCGAAAACATTCTGTTGGCACCCACCTACATAAGGAGAAATGATCATCACGATAAAATAAGAGAAATCAGGGCTCGCACAGAAAAATTCAAGTGCTCGTTTTCCCGCGTGCCGTTCGAGAGTGGAACGGTACCTTTTTGTAACACGCTGTAGATCTGGGTTTACGCGATATTTTGTAGGGAAAGACATCAATTTTTTTTTTACCTTAAACTAAAGATGTTGTTGTGGCTTCCGTTGGTTATGCTGCACACATCCCATCGACAGTCAGTTTCTTCCCAAACTCGCTGTAGCACTGCAGGTGTTACTTGCTCAATGGCGGCGTAAATTCTTGCTCAAGTTGAGGTAGAGAAGCCGGCACAGGAGGTACAAACACGGTATCCTTGATGAATCCCCATAAAAAAAATCTGGTGGTGTTAGGTCTGGCTAACGTGGAGGCCATGCAATTGGCGCATCACGGCCAATCCATTGACCTGGGCCGGCCGCGGTGGTCTAGCGGTTCTAGGCGCTCAGTCCGGAACCGCGCGACTGCTACGGTCGCAGGTTCGAATCCTGCCTCGGGCATGGATGTGTGTGATGTCCTTAGGTTAGTTAGGTTTAAGTAGTTCTAAGTTCTAGGGGACTGATGACCGCAGATGTTAAGTCCCATAGTGCTCAGAGCCATTTGAACCATTGACCTGGAAAGCGGTCACTGAGAAAATTCCGGACATCAGCCAGGAAGTGGGTTGGTGCACCATCTTGCATGAAGTACACATTTTGTTCTTCGTCATCCTCATCGATCTGTGGTATCAAAAATTGTTGCAAAATATCCAGGTACACTGTCCCGTTTGATGGCTCTCTCACGGAAAAAAGGGCCGTACAGTTCGTTCTTGCTCAATGCACG
Organism: Schistocerca americana; assembly: GCF_021461395.2. NCBI lineage: Eukaryota > Metazoa > Arthropoda > Insecta > Orthoptera > Acrididae > Schistocerca > Schistocerca americana. Next base: position 188,497,258 of record NC_060129.1, on the reverse strand, counting down.
AAAAACTTTCAGTTTAGGGCTATCACGAATATGTTGCAAATGGATGTGGATTTTCACTGCCGCAAACCCTACAGTTATGTGTGCCAACCTTGCCACGTACGTGAAGAAAAGTCGACTCGTCAGAAAAGATGACTTTGTCCAAGAAATGTTCGTCCTCATGTAACCGCTTTAACATATCCGCACAGAAGTTCTTTGGAGCAATTTTTATCAGTGTCTTTTATTGCTTCTACAGATGTCAATTTTCACGGTTTCAAAAGCAAATGGTTTCTCAACACACGCCCAACAGTCGTATGTGGGATTTGCAGTTCGCGAGATGCACACCGGGTCGATTTCATAGGGCTGTTGACAAAACGTTGCCTCACTCGCTAAATGACGTCGCCAGATGTGCTTCGACGATCTGACGATTTCCCGTTTCTTGCCGAGCACCCTGTTTCTACAAAACATTTACGACTCTCATAAACTGTAGGCCTACCAGGAGGATCTTTAGCGTATATGCTGCGGAAATTACGCTGAGCTGTTATCGCTGACTTCGATTCTTCGAACCAAAACACACAGCTAAGAAGCTCTGGTCCATTGCAGGCAGCCATCTTTAACGCACCTGCCGCTAGCGCTCCATACGCTGCGGTTCGGTACTGGCGAACTACGCGAGACAAAACTTGATATATTTCCCTACAAACTGATATTACGATCACATCTCTAGGTGCTACGAATTAATTTATATGAATTTTCATAGGTGTAAGACCTTTTTGAAACATCCTGTATTTACAATGTGCAGCCGATATTTGTTTTTGGGCGATTGTTGTTGTTATTGTCTTCAGTCCTGAGACTGGTTTGATGCAGCTCTCCATGCTACTCTATCCTGTGCAAGCTTCTTCATCTCCCAGTACTTACTGCAACGTACATCCTTCTGAATCTGCTTAGTGTGTTCATCTCTTGGTCTCCCTCTACGATTTTTACCCTCCACGCTGCCATCCAATGCTAATTTTGCGATCCCTTGATGCCTCAGAACATGTCCTACCAACCGGTCCCTTCTTCTTGTCAAGTTGTGCCTCTAAATCCTCTTTTCCCTAATTCTATTCAATACCTCCTCATTAGTTATGTGATCTACCCATCTAAACTTCAGCATTCTTCTGTAGCACCACATTTCGAAAGTTTCTATTCTCTTCTTGTCCAAACTATTTATCGTCCATGTTTCACTTCCGTACATAGCTACACTCCATACAAATACTTTCAGAAACGACTTCCTGACACTTAAATCTATACTCGATGTTAACAAATTTCTCTTCTTCAGAAACGCTTTCATTCCCATTGTCAGTCTACATTTTATATTCTCTCTACTGCGACGATCATCAGTTATTTTGCCCCTCAAATAGCAAAACTCCTTTACGACGTTAAGTGTCTCATTTCCCAATCTAATTCCCTCAGCATTATTCGACTTAATTCGACTACATTCCATTATGCTCGTTTTGCTTTTATTGATGTTCATCTTATACCCTCCTTTCAAGACACTGTCCATTCCGTTCAACTGCTCTTCCAAGTCCTTTGGTGCCTCTGACAGAATTACAATATCATCGGCGAACCTCAAAGTTTTTATTTCTTCTCCATGGATTTTAATTCCTACTCCGAATTTATCTTTTGTTTCCCTTACTGCTTGCTCAATATACAGATTGAATAACATTGGGGATAGGCTACAACCATGTCTCACTCCCTTCCCAACCACTGCTTCCCTTCAATCCCCTCAACTCTTATAACTGCCATCTGCTTTCTGTACAAATTGTAAATTGCCTTTCGCTCCGTGTATTTTACCCCTGCCACCTTCATAATTTGAAAAAGAGTATTCCAGTCAACATTGTCAAAAGCTTTCTCTAAGTCTACAAATGCTAGAAATGTAGGTTTGCCTTTCCTTAATCTATTTTGTAAGATAAGTCGTAGGGTCAGTATTGCCTCACGTGTTCCAACATTTCTGCGGAATCCAAACTGATCTTCGCCGAGGTCGGCTTTTACCAGTTTTTCCATTCGTCTGTAAAGAATTCGTGGTAGTATTTTGCAGCTGTGAGTTATTAAACTGATAGTTCGGTAATTTTCACATCTGTCAACACCTGCTTTCTTTGGGATTGGAATTATTGGTTCAAATGGCTCTGAGCACTATGGGACTTAACTTCTCAGGTCATCAGTCCCCTAGAACTTAGAACTACTTAAACCTAACTAACCTAAGGACATCACACACATCCATGCACGAGACAGGACTCGAACCTGCGCGATTCCAGACTGTAGCGCCTAGAATCGCTCGGCTACCCCTGCCGGCTTTGGAATTATTATATTCATCTTGAAGTCTGAGGGTATTTCGCCTGTCTCATACATCTTGCTCACCAGATGGTAGAGTTCTGTCAGGACTGGCTCTCCCAAGGCCGTCAGTAGTTCTAATGGATTGTTGTCTACTCCCGGGGTCTTGTTTCGACCCAGGTCTTTCAGTGCTCTGTCAAACTCTTCACGCAGTATTGTGTCTCCCATTTCGTCTTCATCTACATTCTCTTCCATTTCCATAATTGGGCGGTACGTCAAAATTTATTCCGTCGATATATCGATAATTTTTTTCGATATATGGAGGATATATAATGATAGTTTAATATCGATCTATCGGATACCCGATATTTTTAAAATGTCAAGAGTTCTAGTGGAAAAGAGTAGTGTAGCATTGTCGTTAACACCACTGCGCCAGTGTTGAATGGTCGTCAGTAAAAACTTGAAAGTGCGACTCAACGTAAACTGCAGCTTTCGTGCATACGTGACGGCTCAGGGCAGGGAAAGCTGTTTACGAGGAGATAGGCGACAACAAGGGAACAGTTTTTAGGGAAACTACGGGCCTTATCAGCTGGTTTTGCATTTCAAATTCGTGCCCAGATAGCGAAGAATCCTTGGGAGTGACGTAAGACGCCCTTACATAACGAACAACCCGGCAGGAGACAAAACTGCTGTGGCTGTGGCCGGCAAACAGAAATGTTGCTCGTAACTTCCTTATTTCTCCTTTAATTTCATATTCTTTTACTCGTCGTCACAACCTCATCCCACCTCGTGATGTTTCCCAACAGCCGCAATCTCGTCCCTACCTCTTCATGTCTTCGCAAATGGATGTCTGGTCGTTAAAATTGCGGCACAATGTAGACAGCGTGCAGCAAAAGTCGAACTGACTGAACGGCGTGCTTTCTTATGGAAAAGATTAGTTTTTGAGCGCCACGGCTCAATGTACAGTATATGATCAGAAGAAACTGCCCACCTAATAGTGGCCGCATCTTACTTAAAACGAAAAATTTTTTTGCACTGCTGCTATGGCTGAATTATATTTCGGTTCTTTACTCGGTTATTAACTGGCAGAAGCCGACCTTGGGGGAGATGAGTTTGGATTCTGTAGAAATGTTGGAGCACACGAGGCAATACTGACCTTATATTAGAAGATAGATTAAGGAAAGGCAAACCAACGTTTCTAGCATATGTAGACTTAGAGAAAACTTTTGACAATCTTGACTGGAATACTCTCTTCCAAATTCTGAAGGTGGCAGGGGTCAAATGCAGGGAGCGAAAGGCTATTTACAATTTGTACAGAAAACAGATGGCAATTATAAGAGTCGAGGAACATGAGAGGGAAGCGTGGTTAGGAGGGGAGTGAGACAGGATTGTAGCCTCTCCCCGGTGTTATTCAATCTGTATATTGAACAAGGAGTAAAGCAAACAAAAGAAAAATTTCGTGTAGGAATCAAAATCCGCGGAGAAGAAACCTTTAGAGGTTCACCGATGATATTGTAATTCTGTCAGAGACAGCAAAGGACTTGGAAGAGCAGCTGAACGGAATGGACAGTGTCTTAAAAGGAGAATATAAGATGGACATCAACAAAAGCAAAACGATGATATTGGAAAGTAGTCGAATTAAATCAGGTGATGCTGAGGGAATTAGATTAGGAAATGAGACACTTAAAGTAGTAAAGGAGTTTTGCTATTTGGGGAGCAAAATAACTGATGATGGTCGAAGTAGAGAGAATATAAAATGTAGACTGGCAATTGCAAGGAAAGCGTTTCTGAAGAAGAGGAATCTGTTAACATCGAGTATGTATTTAAGTGTCAGGAAGTCTTCTCTGAAAGTATTTGTATGGAGTGTAGCCATGTATGGAAGTGAAACGTCGACGATTAATAGTTTAGACAAGAAGAGAATAGTAGCTTTCGAAATGTGGTGCTACAGAAGAATGGTGAAGATTAGATCGGTAGATCACGTAACTAATGAGGAGGTATTGAATAGAATTGGGGAGAAGAGAAATTTGTGGCACAACTTGACTAAAAGAAGGGATCGGTTGGTAGGACATGATCTGAGGCATCAAGGGATCACCAATTTAGTATTGGAGGGCAGCGTGGAGGGTAAAAATCGTAGAGGGAGACCAAGAGATGAATACACTAAGCAGATTCAGAAGGATGTAGGTTGCAGTAGGTACTGGGAGAAGCATGCACAGGATAGAGTAGCATGGAGAGCTGCATCAAACCAGTCTCTGGACCGAAGACCACAACAACAACAAGAGGTCGGTTATTATTTTTTTAAATGAAAACAAAAGAAATAGAAGATGACATCTGCTATAACCGAGACCAAGCAAATACCCAAGAATACCGGTTATTTGGAACTAAACTACCTGCATGCGGTCGGATTTTCCCATCCCTGCTGACAATGAGAACTGATCGGGCACCTTCATGTTCGTGTTTTCCACTGCAAACACTCAGCTGAAGATGGTTATATAGTTTTCGGTCGAAATACAATAGCGAGATGGAACGTCATCTGGCTGCGATCATGACACTTCTTGAAACTGAAAAGTGACCTTCGTTAACACTGTGCTCTCGCTTCTTAGCTTCAGTCGGGCTTCGTCGCACTGCAGCCACACGTTTTCCCAGCGCGACTAGACTTCCCCAAGGTTAAGAGCAATTGCGAAGGTCGAACAGCAGAAACGAATTACGCGCTAAGGCTCCCTAAAACGAGACACGGCCTTAAGACGCGCAAGACAATACGGCGTGTAGCTCCTTGTCATTTCCGTTCTCGAGACCTCGCAAATACCTACCGCTCTTCTGCCTGGCAGGAAAAAAAAGGACAAGGAACTAAAACATGGGCAATAAAGAAACTAAAAACTTGGGAAACTGAAGAGTTAACAGCCGTCACCAGAAAAGAATAGGGTGGCAGCGACAGGACCCGTAAATACTGAAATGTCTTTGTGGAGTTATTTCATAGAGGCTTGTCTAACAGGATTCTGTGCATGCTATTCTGAACACCGGCTGATTGCAGTTTAATTTATTAACTCTCCCAGGAAGACTGAGCAATCAAAGTAAGGCTTACTACACTACTGGCCATTAAAATTGCTACACCACGAAGATGACGTGCTACAGATGCGAAATTTAACCGACAGGAAGAAGATGCTGTGATATGCAAATGATTAGCTTTTCAGAGCGTTCACACATGGTTGGGGCCGGTGGCGACACCTACAACGTGCTGACATGAACAAAGTTTCCAACCGATTTCTCATACACAAACAGCAGTTGACCGGCGTTGCCTGGTGAAACGTTGTTGTGGTGCCTCGTGTAAGGGGGAGAAATGCATACCATCACGTTTCCGACTTTGATAAAGCTCGGATTGTAGCCTATCGAGATTGCGGTTTATCGTATCCCGACATTGCTGCTCGCGTTGGTCGAGATCCAATGACAGAATATGGAATCGGTGGGTTCAGGAGGGTAATACGGAACGACGTGCTGGATCCCAACGGCCTCGCATCACTAGCAGTCGAGATGACAGGCATCTTATCCGCATGGCTGTAACGGATCGTGCAGTCACGTCTCGATCCCTGAGTCAAGAGATGGGGACGTTTGCAAGACAAAAACCATCTGCACGAACAGTTCGACGACGTTTGCAGCAGCAAGAACTATCAGCTCGGAGACCGTGGCTGCGGTTACCATTGACGCTGCATCATAGACAGGAGTGCCTGCGATGGTGTACTCGACGACGAACCTGGGTGCACGAATGGCAAAACTTCATTTTTTCGAATGAATCCAGGTTCTTTTTACAGCATCACGATGGTCGCATCCGTGTTTGGCGACATGACGGTGAACGCACACTGGAAGCGTGTATTCGTCATCGCCATACTGGCGTATCACCCGGCGCGATGGTAAGGGGTGCCATTGGTTACACGTCTCTGTCGCCTCTTGTTCGCACTGACGGCACTTTGAACAGTGGACGTTACAATTCAGATGTGTTACGACCCGTGGCTCTATCCTTCATTCGGTCCCTACATTTCAGCAGGATAATGCACGCCCGCATGTTGCAGTTCGTGTACGGGCCTTTCTGGATACACAAAATGTTCGACTGCTGCCCTGGCCAGCACATTTTCCAGATCTCTCACCAATTGAAAACGTCTGGTCAATGGTGGCCGAGCAACTGGCTCGTCACAATACGCCAGTCACTATTCTTGATGAACTGTGGTATCGTGTTGAAGCTGCATGGGCAGCTGTACCTGTTCACGCCATACAAGGTCTGTTTGACTCAATGCCCAGGCGTATGGAGGCCGTTATTAAGGCCAGAGGTGGTCATTCTGGATACTGATTTCTCAGGTTCTATGCACCCAAATTGCGCGAAAATGTAATCACATGTCAGTTCTAGTATAATATATTTGTCCAATGAATACCCGTTTGTCATCTGCACTTCTTCTTGGTGTAGCAATTTTAATGGCCGGTAGTGTAAATGGTACACTGCGAGTCTGCTTTGGCACGCACTGAACAGTGGTTTGCATAATACGGATGCAGACGTGGGTGAAGCCGAGCAGTGTGGAGTTGTTAGTAAGCGCCTCTTCCGCCTGGAAGGAAGCTAGCGACCGCCTTCCTCGCCTGCCGCGCACGCAGCTGCACCGTGGAAGCCACCCGCGTATATTGCGGTTCGAATCTCCTGGCGACGCCGTAAAACCAGGACCGTAAAGCTCGCCGCCGCAGTAAACACCCGCCTGCGGCTCTTTCTCCCGCCCCAGCGTAATCCCACCATACGTCGTTCCATCTCGCCACTGAAGGGGAGTAAGATATTCCGAATGCAGGAGGCTGCTACCGCACCACAGTGCCATTCCTCTAACAGGGACCTCATGCATGTGTACACTATTTCATCAAGAGCGTTAGTTAGTGGGCACTCCTATGGCTTGCGTCCCATAGTGCTCGGTACACTTTCAGTCAGGTGCGTGAATGTCTGTGTAGGAATCGCAGCCCATTCTTTCTCAGCGGTCGAAACGAGAAAAGCTAGTCACGTTAAACGCAGTGGCCTAGGGTACAAGAGAAACTCTACATCTACATTTATACTCCGCAAGCCACCCAACGGTGTGTGGCGGAGGGCACTTTACGTGCCACTGCCATTACCTCCCTTTCCTGTTCCAGTCGCGTACGGTTCGCGGGAAGAACGACTGTCTGAAAGCCTCCGAGCGCGCTCTAGTCTCTCTAATTTTACATTCGTGATCTCCTCGGGAGGTATAAGTAGGGGGAAGCAATATATTCAATACCTCATCCAGAAACGCACCCTCTCGAAACCTGGCGAGCAAGCTACACCGCGATGCAGAGCGCCTCTCTTGCAGAGTCTGCCACTTGAGTTTGCTAAACATCTCCGTAACGCTATCACGCTTACCAAATAATCCTGTGACGAAACGCGCCGCTCTTCTTTGGATCTTCTCCATCTCCTCTGTCAACCCGACCTGGTACGGATCCCACACTGACGAGCAATACTCAAGTATAGGTCGAACGAGTGTTTTGTAAGCCACCTCCTTTGTTGATGGACTACATTTTCTAAGGACTCTCCCAATGAATCTCAACCTGGTACCCGCTTTACCAACAATTAATTTTATACGATCATTCCACTTCAAATCGTTCCGTACGCATACTCCCAGATATTTTGCAGAAGTAGCTGCTACCAGTGTTTGTTCCACTATCATATAATCATACAATAAAGGATCCTTCTTTCTATGTATTCGCAATACATTACATTTGTCTATGTTAAGGGTCAGTTGCCACTCCCTGCACCAAGTGCCTATCCGCTGCACATCTTCCTGCATTTCGCTACAATTTTCTAATGCTGCAACTTCTCTGTATACTACAGCATCATCCGCGAAAAGCCGCATGGAACTTCCGACACAATGTACTACGTCATTTATATACATTTTGAAAAGCAATGGTCCCATAACAGTCCCCTGTGGCAAGCCAGAGGTTACTTTAACGTCTGTTGACGTCTCTTCATTGAGAACAACATGCTCTGTTCTGTTTGCTAAAAACTCTTCAATCCAGCCCCACAGCTGGTCTGATATTCCGTAGGCTCTTACTTTGTTTATCAGGCGACAGTGCGGAACTGTATCGAACGCCTTCCGGAAGTCGAGGAAAATGGCATCTACCTGTCGGCCTGTGTCTAATATTTTCTGGGTCTCATCAACAAATAAAGCGAGTTGGGTCTCACACGATCGCAGTTTCCGGAATCCATGTTGATTTCTACATAGTAGATTCTGGGTTTTCAGAAATGACATTATACGCGACCAAAAAACATGTTAATCTGCCAGGAAGTTTCATATCAGCGCACACTCCGCTGCAGAGTGAAAATCTCATTCTCGAAATATCCCCCAGGCTGTGGCTAAGCCATGTCTCCGCAATATCCTTTCTTTCAGGAGTGCTAGTTCTGCAAGGTTCGCAGGAGAGCTTCTGTAAAGTTTGGAAGGTAGGAGACGAGGTACTGGTAGAAGTAAAGCTGTGAGTACCGGGCGTGAGTCGTGCTTCGGTAGCTCAGTTGGTAGAGCACTTGCCCGCGAAAGGCAAAGGTCCCGAGTTCGAGTCTCGGTCGGGCACACAGTTTTAATCTGCCAGGAAGTTTCATATCAGCGCACACTCCGCTGCAGAGTGAAAATCTCATTCTGGAAACATGTTCTAAAATTCTACAACAGATCGATATCAGAGATATAGGCCTATAGTTTTGCGCATCTGCTCGAGGACCCTTCTTGAAAACTGGAACTACCTGTGCTCTTTTCCAATCATTTGGAACCTTCCGTTCCTCTAGAGACTTTCGGTGCACGGCTGTTAGAAGGGGGGCAAGTTCTTTCGCGTTCTCTGTGTGGACTCGAATTGGTATCCCGTCAGGTCCAGTGGACTTTCCTCTGTTGAGTGATTTCAGTTGCTTTTCTATTCCTTGGACACTTATTTCGATGTCAGCCATTTTTTCGTTGGTGCGAGGATTTAGAGAAGGAACTGCATTGCGATCTTCCTGTGTGAAACAGCTTTGGAAAAAGGTGTTTAGTATTTCAGCTCTGCACGGGGCAGTCCATTTTCGATGTGTTATTCAGGATGTACGCGCCCCGGGACAACCGGGGAAAAAACGTAACTGAACTCCCGAACAGGCCACGAAGACCCAACGTTCCGACCGGCCGCCGTGTCATCCTCATCCCATAGGCGTCACTGGATGCGGATGTGGAGGGTTGTGTGGTCAGCACACCGTACTCCCGGCCGTATGTCAGTTTACGAGACCGGAGCCGCTACTTCTCACTCAAGTAGCTCCTCAGTTTGCCTCACTAGGGCTGAGTGCACACACGCCCCCCCCCCACCTCCCACCCTTGCCAACAGCTCTCGGCAGACCGGATGGTCACCCATCCGAGTGCTAGTCCAGCCCGGCAGCGCTCAACTTCGGCAAGTTGACAGGAACCGGTGAAACCGCTGCGGCAAGGCAATCCCGGAGTGTTTACATCCGGGACAAAACTGGGAAATACCCAAGATTTTTTAAGTTTAGTTTAGTTTTCAGTTAAATTTCTATAACTTTGACAGGTAAGAACTGATACTGTAATAAAGAATTTGGCTTTAGCCCGCTACTACAGAATAATACTGCAGCAATAAAACGTAAACGAGAAACAAACACCGAAATACGAGGGTGGTTTGAAAAGTTCTCAGAATGGAATAGAAAAAAAGTACTTACATGACCGAAAAGTTTTTTTTTAATTTTTTAAAATTTTTTTTTGCAATGTAATCTCCTTGTAGATCAATGCACTTGGTCCAACGATGTTCCAGTGCTTTGATCCCATCTCGAAAATGAGTTTCCTCCAGGCCTCAATTCTTTGTTTGAATTGAATCTTCGTCAACCAAGAAAAATTTTCAGTATTGGGAAGAGATGGAAGTCTGATGGAGCCATATCAGGTGAATAAGGCGGGTGTGGCAACAATTCATACCTCAGTTCGTGTAATTTTGCCATGGCGACAGCACATGTGTGCAGGCGTTCATTGTCTTGATGAAAGATAACTTTCTTGCTTGCTAAACCTGGCCTTTTTCCACGTATCTTTTGTCGCAGTTTGTTCAAGAGGTTAGCATAGTATCCTCTAGTAATTGTTTGCCCAGTAGGGAGATAATCTACAAACAGAACACTGATGTCGTGACCTTTCCCACTGTAGGAATTGTCTTGGCTTTCTTTGGTGGCGTAGAATCAGCATGTTTCCACTGTTTTGGTTGTTGTTTTGTCTCTGGAGTACAGTACTGCACTCAAGTTTCATCTGTGGTCACAAACCGGAGCAGAAAATCTTATTTGTTTCTCCTAAAACTGACGAAACATTGTTCCAATTTCTCCATTCTCGTGCGTTTTTGATCCAGCGTGAAGAGTCGCGGCACCCATCTTGCAGATAATTTTTTCATTTCTAATCCTTCAGTTAAAATGCGATACACCCTTTCAGATGTCATGTGGCAAGCGTGACCAATTTCACGCACTTTCAATCGGCGATCCTCTGTGACCATTTTGGGTACTTTTGCAACGATTTATGGGGTAGTGACACATTTTGGTCGACCACTGCGCGGATCCTCATCTAAGCTCTCCCGACCAAATTTAAATTCATTTGTCCACTTGGCAACACTTGAATATGAAGGAGCAGAGTCCCGCAGTGTATTCTAGGATGTCCTTTTGCTTTCACACCTTTCTTTACGAAGTACTTAATCACTGCTCGAATCTCGATTTTTTTCCATCTTCGCAAATCACTACGCGGGATCAACAGCGGAGCCACGTCACCACCACAGCTCTCGTCCAAGAGCGCTGACGTGGCACGTGTTCACAGGCAACAGACCAGTGAATATCACGTGAACAAATCGTTGCGCTAGCGCTGATCTGTTGTGGTGATCCCGAGAACTGTTCAAACCACCCTCGTAAAACTTAGGTTGCGAAGAAAATGAGCTATTTACGAGGTGCATTCAAGTTCTAAGGCCTCCGATTTTTTTTCTCCGGACTGGAAAGAGATAGAAACATGCGCATTGTTTTAAAATGAGGCCGCGTTCATTGTCAATACGTCCCAGAGATGGCAGCACCGTACGGCAGGCGGAATTTTACTGCCAGCGGCGAGAATGAGAACTGTTTTAAATACTTAAAATGGCGACGTTTTCCTTACTTGAACAGCGTGCAATCATTCGTTTTCTGAATTTGCGTGGTGTGAAACCAATTGAAATTCATCGACAGTTGAAGGAGACATGTGGTGATGGAGTTACGGATGTGTCGAAAGTGCGTTCGTGGGTGCGACAGTTTAATGAAGGCAGAACATCGTGTGACGACAAACCGAAACAACCTCGGGCTCGCACAAGCCGGTCTGACGACACAATCGAGAAAGTGGAGAGAATTGTTTTGGGAGATCGCCGAATGACTGTGGAACAGATCGCCTCCAGAGTTGGCATTTCTGTGGGTTCTGTGCACACAATCCTGTGCGACGACCTGAAAATGCGATAAGTGTCATCCAGGTGGGTGCCACGAATGCTGATGGACGACCACACGGCTGCCCGTGTGGCACGTTGCCGAGCAACGTTGACGCGCAACGACAGCACGAATGGGACTTTCTTTTTGTCGGTTGTGACAATGGATGAGACGTGGATGCCATTTTTCAGTCCAGAAACAAAGCGCCAGTCAGCTCAATGGAAGCACACAGATTCACTGCCACCAAAAAAATTTAGGGTAACCGCCAGTGCTGAAAAAATGATGGTGTCCATGTTCTGGGACAGCGAGGGCGTAATCCTTACCCATTGCGTTCCAAAGAGCGCTATAGTAACGGGTGCATCCTACTAAAATGTTTTGAAGAACAAATTCCTTCCTGCACTGCAACAAAAACGTCCGGGAAGGGCTGCGCGTGTGCTGTTTCACCGAGACAACGCACCCACACATCGAGCTAACGTTACGCAACAGTTTCTTCGTGGTAACAACTTTGAAGTGATTCCTCGTGCTCCCTACTCACCTGACCTGGCTCCTAGTGACTTTTGGCTTTTTCCAACAATGAAAGACACTCTCCATGGCCGCACATTCACCAGCCGTGCTGCTATTGCCTCAGCGATTTTCCAGTGGTCAAAACAGACTCCTAAAGAAGCCTCCGCCGCTGCCATGGAGTCATTGCGTCAGCGTTGTGAAAAATGTGTACGTCTGCAGGGCGATTACTTCGAGAAGTAACGCCAGTTTCATCGATTTTGGGTGAGTAGTTAATTAGAAAAAAAAATCGGAGGCCTTAGAACTTGAATGCACCTCGTACAACAGTAAAACACAAGCGTCTGTTGCCAGCAAACTGAGTCAAACGCTTTAAGACGAAGGCTACGCAATACCTCTTAACAGCAAACTGCTTTCGACGAGCTGTTTACGTTTTTAACAAATGGCTCTGAGCACTATGGGACTTAACATCTATGGTCATCAGTCCCCTAGAACTTAGAACTACGTAAACCTAACTAACCTAAGGACGTCACACAACACCTAGTCATCATGAGGCAGAGAAAATCCCTGACCCCGCCGGGAATCGAACCCGGGCGTGGGAAGCGAGACCGCTACCACACGACCACGAGCTGCGGACCGTTTTTAACAGGTAGCGGGAGAATACTGCTGATAGTGGTTTGAGAAGCGTTACTTTCAAAGTAAATTTCCATTTACGCAAGACGAATTGGTTACGTGTGAGAATGTGTGATGAATTTCTTAATTCGGTGAGCGTCTGACATTTTCAACTTTAACACCTTGAGAACCAGCCACTTAGAAACATTTCAGACACATACCATCCATTTCTGCCGTTATTTAAAATTTTACTGGCACATTCGCACAGCAGTACTCCAAAAAGAGGACGGACAAGCGTAATGTAGGCAGTCTCTTTAGTAGATCTGTTATTAAATCGGGAGGTAGGTGTTTGTAGAGCACCTGCCCGCGAAAGGCTAAAGTCCCGAGTTCGAGTCTCGGTCTGTCACACAAGTTTTAATCTGCCAGGAAGTTTCATATCATCATCATTCTGGATCTTTTCTACAGTTTTTAACTGTAATACATGATTTATTGCTTGATTTATTATGTTAAACGTTTCACATAAGATTATACCTCTTAATGACGAGATTATGACAGAATTTTCGAATTTTTAATTTTGATCAGTAACTATATGAAATCCTGTAAATGAAATTTTTGTTATCCCTGGAAGGCATTGGGTAGCCAAAGTGCATCTGCTACTATGCGCCACGAGCCGGACTAACCGTTCAGTATTACGTATATTTCGTACCACAGATCTGATGACGGACCTATCCCGAAATGCATGTTGTTGTTGTTGTGGTCTTCAGTGCAGAGACTGATTTGTTGCAGCTCTCCATGCTACTCTATCCTGTGCAAGCTTCTTCATCTCCCAGTACCTACTGTAGCCTACATCCTTCTGAATCTGCTTAGTGTATTCATCTCTTGGTCTCCCTCTACGATTTTTACCCTCCACGCTGCCCTCCAGTACTAAACTGGTGATCCCTCGATGTCTCAGAACATGTCCTACCAACCGATCCCTTCTTCTAGTCAAGTTGTGCCACAAACTCCTCTTCTCCCCAATTCTATTCAATACCTCCTCATTAGTTATGTGGTCTACCCATCTAATCTTCAGCATTCTTCTACAGCACCACATTTCGAAAGCTTCTATTCTCTTGTTGTCTAAACTATTTATCGTCCATGTTTCACTTCCATACATGGCTACACTCCATACAGATACTTTCAGAAACGACTTCCTGACACTTAAATCAATACTCGATGTTAACAAATTTCTCTTCTTCAGAAAAGCTTTTTATATCCTCTCTACTTCGACCATCATCAGTTATTTTGCTCCCCAAATAGCAAAACTCCTTTACTACTTTGAAACCCTCTAAATGAAATTTTTGTTGCCCCTGGAAGCCCTTGGGTAGCCAAAGGGCAACTGGAGAATGCACCACGAGCCGGCCTGACCGTTCAGTATTACACATATTTCATACCACAGATCTGATGACGGGCCTATCCCGAAATATGTAGCGAGATGATAAAATTTACATTGATGATCAAGACAAGTGTATTCTCATTCACTGCTAAAGATGGTCGCAGATATCTTACAAGACTTCTTGTCTAAGGCGATAAAATTCTTTGTTTTCCTTTGTTATTTTCTTGGTTTTAATACTCATTTATGGCAAATGGCTTTCACATTTCAGAAACAGAGCAGAACAAAACCATCCATAAATCAACTTTACCCATTTCATTTTCCATTCCGTCTCTGCAATTACGGAGCACGACATTATTGAAAGTGCAGTACAACACATTAATTTCTTATTACAGTACTTACATCGGCACCGTATCGTCTTTATCGACTACACAACGTCGACTAGTTTATGCAACCAACTAAAGAACGACAGACTTCAATTTTATTTCAATCAAGCTCCCCGATATTATCCTACCTAATGGTGAACGAAGCCATTGTTTGCCATGACGCTGTGACGGGTAGCTTTTCAGTCCAGTTCGATTTTGAACTTTGTTTGAGATTCCGGAGCTGTGTAATTGTCAACTCAAGACACAAACCTGGCGAATCTTTTTAAGCTGCGAAACAAGTGCTTTTCTTGAAGCGAAAATATATTTCGAGTGTATAAACAAGACTTGTGATCCGGCAAGGTTCGGAATTCCTAAAACCGTTCTGGGGTTGGCCACCAATGATTATTCAAATTAGTCTGCAGAACCTAGGAGAGTGGACGCATATCACCAGACTTTCGGAAAAAATACAACACAGAAGGTAATAACGGTGGAGGTTTTTTTTGTTTTTGGTCATCAGTCTACTGACTGGTTTGATGCGGCCCGCCACGAACTCCTTTCCTGTGCTAACCTCTTCATCTCAGAGTAGCACTTGCAACCTACGTCCTCAATTATTTGCTTGACGTATTCCAATCTCTGTCTTCCTCTACTGTTTTTGCCCTCTACAGCTCCCTCTAGTACCTTGGAAGTCATTCCCTCATGTCTTAGCAGATGTCCTATCATTCTGTCCCTTCTCTTTATCAGTGTTTTCCACATATTCCTTTCCTCTCCGATTCTGCGTAGAACCTCCTCATTCCTTACCTTATCAGTCCACCTAATTTTCAACATTCGTCTATAGCACCACATCTCAAATGCTTCGATTCTCTTCTGTTCCGGTTTTCCCACAGTCCATGTTTCACTACCATACAATGCTGTACTCCAGACGTACATCCTCAGAAATTACTTCCTCAAATTAAGGCCGGCATTTGATATTAGTAGACTTCTCTTGGCCAAAAATGCCTTTTTTGCCGTAGCGGGTTTGCTTTTGATGTCCTCCTTGCTCCGTCCGTCATTGGTTATTTTACTGCCTAGGTAGCAGAATTCCTTAACTTCATTGACTTCGTGACCATCAATCCTGATGTTAAGCTTCTCGCTGTTCACATTTCTACTACTTCTCATTACCTTTGGAGTACTGTTGCAAAATTAGGCTGATGCATCGGCGTTCCTGACAAGAATAATATGCACAAAAATGAAAAAAAAAGAGGGAATTGACGATGCATTAGGTGATGTTCAGTTCGGCTTTAAGAAAGATAAAGGCAGCCGAGACACAGCTCTGAAGTTGGGCTTGAAAATGGAAACAAGACTTAAGAAAAGTCAAACCATTTTCACAGAGTCTGTCAACCCAGAAAAAGCGTTCAAGAATATGAAATGGTGCAAGATGTTTGAAATCCGCAGAAAAATAGGTGCAAGCGAGAGAGAGAGACGGGGGTAAATACGGTATATACAAAAACCAAGAGGGATTGATGAGAATGGAAGACAAAGATAGAGCAGTTCGGATGAAAAATTTCTGCAGTTCAACCTGTGTATCAAAAAATGGCTCTGAGCACTATGGGACTTAACATCTATGGTCATCAGTCCCCTAGAACTTAGAACTACCTAAACCTAACTAACCTAAGGACAGCACACAACACCCAGCCATCACGAGGCAGAGAAAATCCCTGACCCCGCCGGGAATCGAACCCGGGAACCCGGGCGTGGGAAGCGAGAACGCTACCGCACGACCACGAGATGCGGGCAACCTGTGTATCGAAGAGCAATATCGGAAATAAAAGATGTGGTCAGGAGTGGGATTAAAATTCGGCGTGAAAAAAATATCAACGATTAGATTCGCTGATAATATCGCCATCTTCAGTGGCAGTGAAGAAGAACGTTGAATGAAATGAACTGTTTAATGAGCACAGATAATGAACTAACACCCAAACCTCCACATGTGCGACACTCAGATCTGTAACAATCGTTGTGCGTCGATAGATTATCGATAAAACATCGATTTAGTTGGTGCTGTGTGCTGTGGTCCCAGTAGAAAATGAGTAAACGGTAATTAAAAGTAACATCAGAACTACCAAGTATAAGAAAAGGGTATCTGCGAGCGACGTAGTAATATGTGGTAGGGGAGTTGGTGCAGCATCAAATCGTCATGTTAAAGTTCTCGAGTTCGAAACCCACAGATGGCTTTTTTTTTTTTTTTTTTGCGCGTGAAATTGTCATGTGGGAGAACATTTTTCTGACATGTAAAAGGACGTTGGAGATTCTAGTAATGTTGTTTTGGCAGTACACTATGTGACCAAAAGTATCCGGACATACGTTTTCCATATTGTGCTGCCACCTACTGCCAGGTACTCCACATCAGCGACCTTAGTGGTCATTGGACATCGGGAGAGAGCAGAATGGGGCGCTCCACGGAACTCACAGACTTCGAACGTGGTCAGGTGATTGGGTGTCACTTGTGTCTAACGTCTCTACGTGAGATTTCCACACACCTAAACATCCCTAGGTCCACTGTTTCCGATGTGATAGTGAAATGGAAACATGAAGGGACACGTACAGCAACAAAAACGTACAGGCCGACCTCGTCTGTTGACTGACAAGGGATCGCCGAGGGTTGTAATGTGTAATAGACATACATCTATCCAGACCACCCCACACAAGAATTCCAAACTGCATCAGGATCCACTGCAAGAACTATGACGGGCGAGAGGTGAGAAAACATGGATTTTGTCCGCAGCTCGTGGTCGTGCGGTAGTGTTCTCGCTTCCCGCGCCCGGGTTCCCGGGTTCGATTCGCCGGCGGGGTCAGGGATTTTCTCTGCCTCGTGATGACTGGGTGTTGTGTGATGTCCTTAGGTTAGTTAGGTTTACGTAGTTCTAAGTTCTAGGGGACTGATGACCATAGATGTTAAGCCCCATGCTCAGAGCCATTTGAACCATTTTTGAACCAAAACATGGATTTCATGGATTTCACGCCGGTAAATGCCAAACGACGCCTCGCTTGGTGTAAGGATGCAGCAGAGACCTACATTGACGTTTTAAGCACCTTCTTGCTTCCCACTGTTGAAGAGCAATACGGGGATGGCGACTGCATCTTTGAACACGATCGAGCACCTGTTCATAATGCACGGCCTGCGGCGGAGTGGTTACACGACAATAGCATCCCTGTAATGGAATGGCCTGCACAGAGTCCTGACCTGCATCCTACAGAACACCTTTGGGATGTTTTGGAACGCCGACTTCGTGCCAGACCATACCGAATGACATCGATAAATCTCCTCAGTGCAGCACTCCGTGGAGAATGGGCTGCCATTCCCCAAGAAACCTTCCAGCACCTGATTGAACGTATGCCTGCGAGATTGGAAGCTGTCATCAGGGCTTAGGTTGGGCCAACACCATACTGAATTCCAGCATTGCCGATGGAGGGAACCACGAACTTGTAAGTCATTTTCAGCCAGGTATACGGATACTTTTGATCACATAGTGTAGTTTCAACTAACGAAGCGAAAGCAGGTTGCCAAAAGAGCATTGCTGAAAATTCCGAAACGCCCTTCCACATGTCAGAAAAATGTTCTCCCATTCAACAATTTCACTCGTCGCAGCAGTCGAACATTTTGTGTGTCCAGAAAGCCCCGTACAGGACCTGCAACATGCGGTCGTGCATTATCCTGCTGAAATGTATGGTTTTGCAGGAATCGAATGAAGGGTAGAGCCACGGGTCGTAACACACCTGAAATGTAACGTCCACTGTTCAAAGTGCCGTCAAGGCGAACAAGAGGTGACCGAGACGTGTAACCAATGGCACCCCATACCATCACGCTGCGTGATACGCCAGTATGGCGATGACGAATACACGCTTCCAATGTGCGTTCACCGCGATGTCACTAAACACGGATGCGATCATCGTGATGCTGTAAACAGAACCTGGATTCAGCCGAAAAAATGACGTTTTACCTTTCGTGCACCCAGGTTCGTTGTCGAGTACACCATCGCAGGCGCTCCTGTCTGTGATGCAGCGTCAAGGGTAACCGCAGCCGTCGTCGAACTGTTCGTGCAGACGGTTGTTGTCTTGCAAACGTCCCCATCTGTTGACTCAGGGATCGAGACGTGGCTGCACGATCCGTTACAGCCGTGCAGATAAGATGACTGTCATCTCTTCTGCTAGTGATACGAGGCCGTTGGGATCGAGCACGGCGTTCCGTATTACCCTCCTGAAACCACCGATTCCATATTTTGCTAACAGTCATCGGGTCTCGACCGACGCGAACAGCAATGTCGCGATACGATAAACCGCAATCGCGATAGGCTACAATCCGACCTTTATAAAAGTCGGAAACGCGATGGTATGCATTTCTCCTCCTTACACGAGGCATCACAACAACGTTTCACCAGGCAACGCCGGTCAACTGCTGTTTCCGTATGAGAATTCGGTTGGAAACTTTCCTTATGTCAGCACGTTGTAGGTGTCGCCACCGGCGCCAACCTTGTGTGAATGCTCTGAAAAGCTAATCACTTGCGCATTATCTCACTAGGGGTAAGATAGATACTGCCTACAGGAAAATTAAAGAGACCTTTGGAGATAAGAGAACGACATGTATGAATATCAAGAGCTCAGATGGAAACCCAGTTCTAAGCAAAGAAGGGAAAGCAGAAAGGTGGAAGGAGTATATAGAGGGTCTATACAAGGGCGATGTACTTGAGGACAATATTATGGAAATGGAAGAGGATGTAGATGAAGATGAAATGGGAGATATGATACTGCGTGAAGAGTTTGACAGAGCACTGAAAGACCTGAGTCGAAACAAGGCCCCCGGAGTAGACAACATTCCATTGGAACTACTGACGGCCTTGGGAGAGCCAGTCCTGACAAAACTCTACCATCTGGCGAGCAAGATGTATGAGACAGGCGAAATACCCTCAGACTTCAAGAAGAATATAATAATTCCAATCCCAAAGAAAGGAGGTGTTGACAGATGTGAAAATTACCGAACTATCAGTTTAATAAGTCACAGCTGCAAAATACTAACACGAATTCTTTACAGACGAATGGTAAAACTAGTAGAAGCCAACCTCGGGGAAGATCAGTTTGGATTCCGTAGAAACACTGGAACACGTGAGGCAATACTGACCTTACGACTTATCTTAGAAGAAAGATTAAGGAAAGGCAAATATACGTTTGTAGCATTTGTAGACTTAGAGAAAGCTTTTGACAACGTTAACTGAAATACTCTCTTTCAAATTCTGAAGGTGGCAGGGGTCAAATACAGGGAGCGAAAGGCTATTTACAATTTGTACAGAAACTAGATGGCAGTTATAAGAGTCGAGGGACATGAAAGGGAAGGAAGCAGTGGTCGGGAAGGGAGTGAAACAGGGTTGTAGCCTCTCCCTGATGTTATTCAATCTGTATATTGAGCAAGCAATAAAGGAAACAAAAGAAAAGTTCAGAGTAGGTATTAAAATTCCTGGAGAAGAAATAAAAGGACAGTGTCTTGAAAGAAGGATATAAGATGAACATCAACAAAAGCAAAACAAATATAATGGAATGTAGTCGAATTAAGTTGGGTGATGCTGAGGGAATTAGATTAGGAAATGAGACAGTTAAAGTAGTAAAGGAGTTTTGCTATTTGGGGAGCAAAATAACTGGTGATGGTCGAAGTAGAGAGGATATAAAATGTAGACTGGCAAGGAAAGCGTTTCTGAAGAAGAGAAATTTGTTAACATGGAGTATAGATTTAAGTGTTAGGAAGTCATTTCTGAAAGTATTTGTATGGAGTGTAGCCATGTATGGAAGTGAAACATGGACGATAAATAGTTTGGACAAGAAGAGAATAGAAGCTTTCGAAATGTGGTGCTACAGAAGAATGCTGAAGATTAGATGGGTAGATCACATAACTAATGAGGAAGTATTGAACAGGACTGGGGAGAAGAGAAGTTTGTGGCACAACTTGACCAGAAGAAGGGATCGGTTGGTAGGACATGTTCTGAGGCATCAAGGGATCACCAATTTAGTATTGGAGGGCAGCGTGGAGGGTAAAAATCGTAGAGGGAGACCAAGAGATGAATACACTAAGCAGATTCAGAAGGATGTAGGTTGCAGTAGGTACTGCGAGATGAAAAAGCTTGCACAGGATAGAGTAGCATGGAGAGCTGCATCAAACCAGTCTCAGGACTGAAGACCACAACAACAACATTGCGCATCACAGCATCTTCTTCCAGTCGGTTACATTTCGCGTCTGTAGCACGTCATCTTCGTGGTGTTGCAATTTTAACGGCCAGTAGTGTATTATTTTGCCTGTCTCCTGTTCCAAATTCTACAACAGACCGACGACATAGATGTAGGGGCGTAGTGTTGTGCGGATGTCCTACGAGCGTTCTTGAAAACGGAAATGATCTGCACTCCTTTTCCAGTCGGTAGATACCCTTCGTTGCTCCAGTGTCCTACTACTATACTGCTGCATATGCCCTGCGGGACCGACGCTTACACACGCTTCCCTTATGTCGGGTTGTCGTTTCCATTGCCCCACCACAGAGAGTGTTATAGGTGATGTGTGACTGGCCGAGCGTTATGGCGGGAGGGGGGGGGGGGGGGGGGGGAGGCGTGTATTTCCGAGTCGCGCTGCTTCTGACGTCACAGGCGCAACAGGTCAGGCGCAAGGGCAAGGTCGTCGCCAGCCTCCCTCGCCTCGTCTGCCACCTCAGATGGCGGCGCCAGCGCTACGCCTGTGTGACGTCACAGCGCAAGTAGCTGCAAACTACTACACGCGGCTTCCAGGAGACTTTGTCTCCCACATTTTTTGTTTAACTCCTTGAGGGGCAGGTAAACACCACTAAAATTTACCATAGTGGGGCAAGACAAATTATTTGGAAATTTCTTTTACTTGTAACACATTTGTTTTATTGTCTTGACATGTTTTATATATTGAGCAAAAATTCACTTGAACAACAACAAAATATTAACATTAAATGCGGTCACTACAGGTAACCACCACCCCGTTGTTGTGTTGTTGTTGTTGTGGTCTTCAGTCCAGAGACCGGTTTGATGCAGCTCTCCAATCTACTCTATCCTGTGCAAGCTTCTTCATCTCCCAATACAGGGTTATTACAAATGATTGAAGCGATTTCACAGCTCTACAATAACTTTATTATTTGAGATATTTTCACAGTGCTTTGCACACACACAAAAACTCAAAAAGTTTTTTTAGGCATTCACAAATGTTCGATACGTGCCCCTTTAGTGATTCGGCAGACATCAAGCCGATAATCAAGTTCCTCCCACACTCGGCGCAGCATGTCCCCATCAATGAGTTCGAAAGCATCGTTGATGCGAGCTCGCAGTTCTGGCACGTTTCTTGGTAGAGGAGGTTTAAACACTGAATCTTTCACATCACTATGCGTGAAACTTGCCCACACGCGTTCAACCGTTTCTTCGCTCACTGCAGGCCGACCTGTTGATTTCCCCTTACAGAGGCATCCAGAAGCTTTAAACTGCGCATACCATCGCCGAATGGAGTTGGCAGTTGGTGGATCTTTGTTGAACTTCGTGCTGAAGTGTCGTTGCACTGTTATGACTGACTGATGTGAGTGCATTTCAAGCACGACATACGCTTTCTCGGCTCCTGTCGCCATTTTGTCTTACTGCGCTCTCGAGCGCTCTGGCGGCAGAAACCTGAAGTGCGGCTTCATCCGGACAAAACTTAATGAGTTTTTCTACGTATCTATAGTGTGTCGTGACCATATGTCAATGAATGGAGCTACAGTGAATTTATGAAATCGCTTCAATCATTTGTAATAGCCCTGTACTTACTGCAATCTACATCCTTCTGAATCTGCTTAGTGTATTCATCTCTCGGTCTCCCTCTACGATTTTTACCCTCCATGCTGCCCTCCAATACTAAATTGGTGATCCCTTGATACCTCAGAACATGTCCTACCAACCGGTCCCTTCTTCTAGTCAAGTTGTGCCTTTATGTGTGTGAAATCTTATGGGACTTAACTGCTAAGGTCATCAGTCCCTAAGCTTACACACTACTTAACCTAACTTATCCTAAGGACAAACACACACACACACACACACACATGCCCGAGGGAGGACTCGAACCTCCGCTGGGACCAGCCGCACAGTCCATGACTGCAGCGCCTAGATCGCTCGGCTAATCCCGCGCGGCGACGTGCCTTTCGCTTTGCGACAAAGCATGTGCTTCATGCACAATAGAGCACCTCGTTATTTTAGTGTTAACTGATACGGTGACGGATGAATAGTTAAGAGATGGACCAATTGCATGGCCTCAACAACTCTTGTCAAGTCTTCGAAGGAAGCACCTGAAATACGAATTCACGACATCCAGATACTGATGTCTCCAGTATGCCAAATCGATGCGATTGATTGTCTATACATGAGGTGCATATGGGGCCTGAAAATGGCATATTGAATTGCCGAAACTGGTTTTCAAAATAAAATAACTTCTCAAATAACAGGGCTGTTTGGCGATTTTCCTTTCTTAGCAAATTAGAAAAGCTAAACCTTCCATAAGCTCTTCCTCACTTACGAGTTTAACATCAAATATTTAATACATTAACTCATTTGTGAAATAATCACCTTCGATGTTTTATACGTGGGAATTCTATTGTTTAAAGTTTCTGGGCGTAAAGTGTGTGCTGGTACAATATAAGACAAGTTATCTAACACAAGCTATTGATAAGACTGTATATGTAAGGGTAATTAATCATTTCAGTCACATAATTTGCTGTAAAGTTGTTTAAGAAGTGGGTTAACAACTGAAAATGCTATGTTATGTTTTCTCAGTGAGTCACTGGACGGGTAAACAAAAAGTTGCGAACACCAGGCGTCTTCTTTGATTTAACTAAGTCGGTTGATTGTGTTGATCAAAAAATATTACTTCACGCTTGGGGCACTTGCGGAATAAGAGAAGTAGCTCACTGTTGATTCGTCTCATACTTATAATAAGAACAGACAGCGAAAGATTCACAGTAATGACAGTGGTACCTCTTTTGTGAGGGGAGTCACTCAGGGGTCAGTTCTGGAACCATTACCTTTTTCTGATAGGTGACTAAAATATTTCTGTTTGTTGATGACACTAGCTTAGTAGTGAATGAGGTGGAATGCAATATGCGCAGTGTATCATACAGTCAGCTCAAGACATAAGTTCATGGCTTGTGGAAAATAAATTGGTTTTACTGTTTCTTACGCACACCGTCCAACTAAAACTGACATTTTTAATACACAGAAGGGGCTTATGATTGGTGAGTCTGAACATGCCAAATTCCTAATTGTTCAAATACATAATAAGCTGTCGTTGAAAGACCATGTTCAGGATCTTGTTCAAAAATTGAACGCTACTATATTTACCATTGGAACGGTATCTGCAATAAGTCATAGTCCAAAAAGGAAATTAGTCTACTTTGCTTATTTTTATTCTCTCATGATATGCACAAATATATTCTGGATTAACTCTTCCCATTCTCAAAAGGTATTTTTGGCTAAGAAACTGGAATTCGAGCAGTATGTGGTGTAGATTGGCCAGCCTGTTGTCGATATCATATCAGAAAGCTGGAAATTCTGACAGGAGCTTTCAATATATATTTTCTTTAATGTTATTTACTGTTAAGAATATGAGCTTATTCCCAGGAATTTGCAGCCTTCACTAGGTTAATACTAGGCAGACGTCCAATTTGAATCTGGATCTCACCTCCTTGATTCTTGTGCAGAATGGCGTGCGGTATAACGCTGCATTCATGTTCAGTAAGCTGCCACAACAATTAAAATAATCGTTGCAGAATCTGCACACTTTCAAGTGTAAACTGAACAATTTCCTTTCGGTTACTCCTTCTATTCTATTGGGTAGTGTCTGAAAAAGTTAAGCGAATTTCTTTGTTACATTGTTGATTACGCTAGTATATGCTCAGCAGCTTCTCATCTGCGTCTGCGTGTAAATTTTATTTTATCTGTTATTAAATTTTCCAATATTAATTTCATGTACTGACTCGTTCTACGACTATGGATATTTGCTCCTCAGTTTGGTGTAAAATACATAAAAATAAAACAGAAGTAGATGCACACAACATAGGTGAACCTATATTAAAGGAAGGGTTTGAACTAGCTCTGAAAAAATTGAAATACAACAAATCGCCTGGTATAGACAATATCCCAGCCGAACTTCTGAAATCTGGAGGAGCGAAACTGAATCAGGAGTTGTATAATCTTGTTTTCAACATGTACGAGCAGGGTAAAATTCCTACAGACTTTGAGAAAAACGGCAATTGCTACAAGATGTGAAAATTATAGGACGCTCAGCCTAGTTACTCACGCCTCTAAAATACACTCCTGGAAATGGAAAAAAGAACACATTGACACCGGTGTGTCAGACCCACCATACTTGCTCCGGACACTGCGAGAGGGCTGTACGAGCAATGATCACACGCACGGCACAGCGGACACACCAGGAACCGCGGTGTTGGCCGTCGAATGGCGCTAGCTGCGCAGCATTTGTGCACCGCCGCCGTCACTGTCAGCCAGTTTGCCGTGGCATACGGAGCTCCATCGCAGTCTTTAACACTGGTAGCATGCCGCGACAGCGTGGACGTGAACCGGATGTGCAGTTGACGGACTTTGAGCGAGGGCGTATAGTGGGCATGCGGGAGGCCGGGTGGACGTACCGCCGAATTGCTCAACACGTGGGGCGTGAGGTCTCCACAGTACATCGATGTTGTCGCCAGTGGTCGGCGGAAGGTGCACGTGCCCGTCGACCTGGGACCGGACCGCAGCGACGCACGGATGCACGCCAAGACCGTAGGATCCTACGCAGTGCCGTAGGGGACCGCACCGCCACTTCCCAGCAAATTAGGGACACTGTTGCTCCTGGGGTATCGGCGAGGACCATTCGCAACCGTCTCCATGAAGCTGGGCTACGGTCCCGCACACCGTTAGGCCGTCTTCCGCTCACGCCCCAACATCGTGCAGCCCGCCTCCAGTGGTGTCGCGACAGGCGTGAATGGAGGGACGAATGGAGACGTGTCGTCTTCAGCGATGAGAGTCGCTTCTGCCTTGGTGCCAATGATGGTCGTATGCGTGTTTGGCGCCGTGCAGGTGAGCGCCACAATCAGGACTGCACACGACCGAGGCACACAGGGCCAACACCCGGCATCATGGTGTGGGGAGCGATCTCCTACACTGGCCGTACACCACTGGTGATCGTCGAGGGGACACTGAATAGTGCACGGTACATCCAAACCGTCATCGAACCCATCGTTCTACCATTCCTAGACCGGCAAGGGAACTTGCTGTTCCAACAGGACAATGCACGTCCGCATGTATCCCGTGCCACCCAACGTGCTCTAGAAGGTGTAAGTCAACTACCCTGGCCAGCAAGATCTCCGGATCTGTCCCCCATTGAGCATGTTTGGGACTGGATGAAGCGTCGTCTCACGCGGTCTGCACGTCCAGCACGAACGCTGGTCCAACTGAGGCGCCAGGTGGAAATGGCATGGCAAGCCGTTCCACAGGACTACATCCAGCATCTCTACGATCGTCTCCATGGGAGAATAGCAGCCTGCATTGCTGCGAAAGGTGGATATACACTGTACTAGTGCCGACATTGTGCATGCTCTGTTGCCTGTGTCTATGTGCCTGTGGTTCTGTCAGTGTGATCATGTGATGTATCTGACCCCAGGAATGTGTCAATGAAGTTTCCCCTTCCTGGGACAATGAATTCACGGTGTTCTTATTTCAATTTCCAGGAGTGTAGTAACCTCAATTATCCTAAAACGCGTAGAACAAAAAGTCGAAGCTACACTCTCCGAAGACCAGTTTGGATTCCAGAAAGATAGAGGAACCAGAGAAGCAATATCTGCTCTAAAACTAATAATAGAGAAACGACTTGATAAGAACCTGACAACATACATAGCTTTCGTATTTGTAGAGAAAGCCTTTGATAATGTTAAATGGGATAAGATGTTTGAGGTACTCAAAAAAGTAGGAATAGACTATAAAGATAGAAAAATGATATGGAACCTGTACAAAAATGAGACAGCAGTTATCCGTGGATGGACAAAACAAGAAGAGTTGCAGATACGGAAAGGTGTCCGACAAGGTTGCGCACTATCCCCTGTTATCTTTAACGTAAACATTGAAGAGGTGCTGAAAAAAGTAAGGGAAAATTCACAGGCAGGTGTAGTAATTCATGGCCAACGAATAGATATGATAAGATATGCCGATGATATAGCTGTCCTGGCGGAAAGTGAAGAAGATCTTGTAGTCCTACTGAATAGAATGGATAAAGTTATGGGGGAAGATTATAATATGAGAATTAATAAAGCAAAAACAAAAGTAATGGCACGCGACAAAATGGATCAAGTGAAATTCCAAGTTCATGTAGGCAATGAACTGCTCGAACAAGTTGATAAATTTACTTATCTGAGGAGTAATATTACCAGGGATGGAAGGCGCAAGGCAGAAGTGAAAAGTAGAATTGCTCAAGCAAAGGCTGCTTTTGACAAGAAGAAAAACATCTTAACATCTAAAAGCATTAGCCTTGAAATCAGGAAAAGATTTTTGAAATCATATGTGTGAGTGTGGCGTGCTACGGGTGTGAAACATGGACTCTCGGGACAGAGAAAGACCAGAAGCTAAATTCTTTTTAAATGTGGTGCTATAGACGCATACTCAGAATAAAATGTATCGACAAGGTCACAAACGAAGTGGCTCTGGAAAGAGCAGGTGAGAAAAGAAGCTTCTGGAGTTTCATTGTTAAAAGAAGAGTGCAATTTACAGGCCATCTATTAAGACATAAAGGACTCCTGAACGCAATCATAGAGGGATATGTCGAGGCAAAAAGACCAAGAGGTAGACCACGACTGAGGGTCATGGATCAAATCGTGAAAGATGTGGGATGTAACACCTATAAAGAAATGAAGAGAAAGGCTGAAAGACGCACAGAATGGAGACAAACTGCCATTGTAGCTGTTGCAGACAAATCCTTGACCACTACAGAAGAAGAAGAAAATATTTTAAGACACTCACAAAAGTAACGCAGTAAACCCGATAAACATACCGGTCAAATTTAATATACGGTACCTTGTCGCCTCGTTCTATATTACGAAACACCGTCAGTACCCAAACTCAAGAAGAGCTTGTCGCACAAGGCGAGGGTAATTACAAATGCTGGATGTCCCTTGTCGCCTTGGCAGGTTGTTTGGAAGGTCGACGACCACGCGACCTTCCAGAGATCCTACATACTGCAGCTTCGCGGCTGGAATACAACCTTCGCCTTGGCAGCTTCCCTTGACACGGATTCTGCTCAATGCGCGCGTTTAGTATTCTACTCGCGTGACCACCAGCGATTCTATTCACCGACTAGGGGAGAAATTACGATGTGTTATTTGCCTTCAGACATCTGCGCGAGCCGATTCTGCGACGTTTTGTGCTATATTCAGTCTCTCTGCAAGGTCGTCCGTGGTCGTATCGATGCTTATTAAGGAGACGGTTGCACAGACAGGAATTAAGGTGCACCGCTGGAGGTCAGAGATAGTTGCTGCGCGCGAGGCTCCAAAGATGCTAATTATCGTGCACGCCCCCTGTTACGTCGTAGTGCTATCTTTGCTCATAGTGGAGTCGCGTTCCTTGACATATATGTGGAAGTTGGGCGGCTGTGAAAATAATGCTGATGGCGGTTTTGCGACACAAGAGCGAGTAAGTCCGAAGAAACAGAAACCTATGTCACGTAAGTACTGTACTGTTACAAAACGAATCGCTGTTAACCCACGTTGCAGTTCTTTTTTAAACCTTTCGTAGTAGAATACTTGGCACTTATCGAATATTGTCATTTAATCAAAATGTAACAATACAACATAACAATGTGATTGACACAATATAGCAACATATTCTCATGTAATCGAAATATAACAATTCGTAAAGATAATTCAAATTAAATTGTAGCAAGCTAAATCGCAAATAAGGGAAAATTCTAGTCATTACGAGTTAGTAGAACAAACGCAAACAACAGACGCCGAACTACCACTTAACTACACTGTTATTTGACTTTAGTGTAAACTGATAGACGCGATATTATCCGAGTGTTTTGATGTGCTACGATTTAGCTTGGATGATGTTTGCAAATAACATATTCGTGAACCGGTAAAAAAATGAGAAAAAAATTTTCATAAAAAAGTTTTTTTCTCTCGATATATTAAAAAGTTTTTATCGGGCATGAAAATAAATGTCTTCGAGATCAACAAGCCTAACTGATCAAAAAGTGAGAACAAATATTTCCGAAAATTTTGTCCCCCTAAACTCTGTAAGTGCCGAATATTTAATTAATTTACTGAGCCATAGCCTCATAATAAGAGAGGTATGCAGCTTTCACGAATGGCGTTTATTGTCTATATCGTATGAAGTGGATGGCAGAGGGTGCGTTCGCTGTACCAGTGCGAATATATTGTTTTTGATGTACCTTTTAATACACATAGCAGACCTTCGTGAAAGTTACGTAGTGCAGTCACCTGCATTTTTTGTAGTTTATTTAAGATATATGTACATAACAGGGGATGTCGAAGAATGTTCGGTCGAGTCGTTGGCTTTGGCCAGTGACACAGGAGACGTGCAACAAACGGCGTAAGCAATATAGAAACTATAACGTAATGTTCTAGGCGACTTTTTCAAATGGGCCAAGCTATAGATCAGTGTGTCACCATACCCGTTTTTTCCTTTCAAATTCGTTGGCTTCGACAACTAGCATCAAAGCCGTGAATATATGCACCAAATGGTGACGTGACAGCTGACATATCGAACTTTTCTCTTGACCGCATAATATGCACGAATGTACTCGAAAACTTGCCAATAAGCGAATTACGTTTCCAGAATTTATCCTGCAATTTTAGATTTTATGACTAAAAGTGCGTTAAATATGGCGAACAGCGTTTAAATATGGCGCGAACGTGAACATTAGACTACGCTACAGGCTAACATGTTAGCACAACCTTTAACTGGCATTCACATGTATTGGTCCGCCAACTGTCAACCAACTGCTTTCAACCTAACCTGGACCTCGGGCCATCAGGGTGCGTCCAGTATAACACACTAGCCAACATCTTTTGCAGTGCGCGAAATAAGTTTTTGGGCGTAGAATGTTGAATGTATACTTTCTGAACCGCTTCCTCAGAACTATAGACGAATATTTCCTTCTTTTAATGGCGATGTAGTCTACATTATGCGAAGTAGACGGCAAAGATGTTTTTGTTACGCCAGTACGAAAATATAATTTTTTTATTTTCCTTTTAATAAACGAAACAGATCTTTCCTAATTCGAGAAATAAGACTGCAAGTGGAATATTGGAAGACACAACTTGCTGAGCCATCTTCCCATAATGTTTCTGTTAGTATTTGGGATTCCTTTTCCTCCCTTTTAATGGCGGATATAACCTGCATTGTGCGGAGCAACCGGCAGAGGGTGCCTTCGCTGTATCAGTACAAACAAATATTTACCATTTTCCGATTTTATTTCGGAAATGTGTACCTATTATGTTATAAAGATTTCAGATTTCACGCACGACTCCGTGGTCTAATGCGATGTACCGGGTGATCAAAAAGTCAGTATAAATTTGAAAACTGAATAAATCACGGAATAATGTAGATAGAGAGGTACAAATTGACACACATGCTTGAAATGACATGGGGTTGTATTAGAACCAAAAAAATACAAAAGTTCACAAAATGTCCGACAGATAGCGCTTCATCTGATCAGAATAGCAATAATTAGCATAACAAAGTAAGACAAAGCTAAGATGATGTTCTTTACAGGAAATGCTCCATATGTCCACCATCATTTCTCAATAATAGCTGTAGTCGAGGAATAATGTGAACGGCACTGTAAAGCGTGACCGGAGTTATGGTGAGGCATTGGCGTCGGCTGTTGTCTTTCAGCATCCCTAGAGATGTCGGTCGATCACGATACACTTGCGACTTCAGGTAACCCCAAAGCCAATAATCGCACGGACTGAGGTCTGGGGACCTGGGAGGTCAAGCATGACGAATGTGGCGGATGAGCACACGATCTTCACCGAACGACGCGCGCAAGAGATCTTTCACGCGTCTAGCAATATGGGGTGGTTCTAATAAAACCCCATGTTATTCCAAGCATGTGTGTCAGTTTTTACCTCTCTATCTACATTATTCCGTGGTTTATTAAGTTTTCAAATTTATACTGACTTTTTAATCACCCGGTATTTCTTCCTCTTTGATAGAGTTACTCTTATTGCTGCAAGCGTCCTACATTGCCGTACGGTGCATCTAAATTATCCCTCTGACCGGCACCGAATTTAATATTTTCCGTTCCATAACTTCTTCTTTGCTTTTTTTCTCCATTTCAAATGTTTCATCAAATTCAGAAACAGTGCGCGGGCAAGCCGCGCGGTCGCGGATGCCCTGTCAGTTCGCGCGGCTCCCCCCGTCGGAGTTTCGAATCCTCACTCGGTCATGGGTGTGTATGTGTTGTCTTTAGCGTATGTTACTTTAAGTTGGATTAAGTAGTGCGTAAGCATAGGGACCGATGACCTTACCACATAAAAAAAGTGATTGTGAACCATATAAAAAAAATTAATTCCTTTCAGTTGGCAATACCATTTCTTTGTTTTTTGTTTCAATACTTTCTCTTAAAAAAAAGGACAAACGTTCCCGCATTCTTAATGGAAAGTAAACAAATTTGCTTGAATAATAATTCTTGCTTCTCTGGATGTTCTCGAAAACTGCTGCAGATACACTTCTGGGACATGTTTTATTAGGTTCACCAGACCAATAGCAACAAAATAAATGGAAATCGTGCCTTACTTTAACCTCGTGGAGTTTTGCCATAGCTTCCTTCATATTAGCGAAGTTGCTAAATTTCGGCAAAATCTTTCATTGACCGTAACTCCGTAACTAAACATTTGCGGACCTACGTTTACATGCACCTTTTTCTTTGGTTTTACTTGTAGGATGTTGTTGTTGTGGTCTTCAGTCCAGAGACTGGTTTGTTGCAGCTCTCCATGCTACTCTATCCTGTGCAAGCTTCTTCATCTCGCAGTAATTACTGCAACCTACATCCTTCTGAATCTGCGTAGTGTATTTATCTCTTGGTCTCCCTCTACGATTTTTACCCTCCACGCTGCCCTCCAATGCTAAATTTGTGATCCCTTGATGCCTGAGAACATGTCCTACCAACCGATCCCTTCTTCTAGTCAACTTGTGCCACAAACTCCTCTTCTCCCCAATTCTATTCAATACCTCCTCATTAGTTATGTGATCTATCCATCTAATCGCATTCTTCTGTAGCACCACATTTCAAAAGCTTCTATCCTCTTTTTGTCTAAGCTATTTATCGTCCATGTTTCACTTCCATAAATGGCTACACTCCATACAAATACTTTCAGGAACGCTTTCCTTGCCATTGCCAGATACGTTTTATATCCTCTGTACTTCGACCATCATCAGTTATTTTGATCCCCAAATAGCAAAACTACTTTACTACTTTAAGCGTCTCATTTCCTAATCTAATTCTCTCAGCATCACCCGACTTAATTCGACTACATTCCATTATCCTCGTTTTGCTTTTGTTGATGTTCATCTTATATCCTCCTTTCAAGACACTGTCCATTCCGTTCAACTACTCTTCCAAGTCCTTTGCTGTGACTGACAGAATTACAATGTCATCGGCGAACCTCAAAGTTTTTATTTCTTCTCCATGGATTTTAACACTACTCCGAATTTTTCTTTTGTTTCCTTTACTGCTTGCTCAATATACAGATTGAATAACATCGTGGATAAGCTACAACCCTGTCTCACTCCCTTCCCAACCACTGCTTCCCTTTCATGGCGCTCTACTCTTATAACTGCCATCTGGTTTCTGTACAAATTGTAAATAGCCTTTCGCTCCCTGTATTTTCCCCTGCCACCTTTAGAATTTGAAAGAGAGTATTCCAGTTAACATTGTCAAAGGCTTGCTCTAAGTCTATAAATGCTAGAATCGTAGGTTTGCCTTTTCTTAATCTAGCTTCTAAGATAAGTCGTAGGGTCAGTATTGCCTCACTTGTTCCAACATTTCTGCGGAATCCAAACTGATCTTCCCCGACGTCGGCTTCTACCAGTTTTTCCATTCCTCTGTAAAAAATTCGCGTTAGTATTTTGCAGCTGTGACTTATTAAACTGATAGTTCGGTAATTTTCAGATCTGTCCACACCTGATTTCCTTGGGATTGGCATTATTATATTCTTCTTGAAGTCTGTGGGTATTTCGCCTGTCTCATGCATCTTGCTCACCAGATGGTAGAGTTTTGTCAGGACTGGCTCTTCCAAGGCCGTCAGTAGTTCCAATGGAATGTTGTCACTTATAGGATATCATATTAAAGTATTTCTGTGGTGTCTGGCGGTGACACCACATTTTCCATATCTTCTTGAATCACGCTTTACACTGCCGCTGTGCCGGTCGGAGTGGCCGAGCGGTTCTAGGCGCTTCAGTCTGGTTCGAATCCTGCCTCGGTCATGGATGTATGTGATGTCTTTAGGTTAGTTAGGTGTAAATAGTTCTAAGTTCTAGGGGACTGATGCACACAGATGGTAAGTCCCATAGTGCTCAGAGCCATTTGAACCATTTTTGAACTGCCGCTGTACGAAGATTGGCGCCTGCTATGTCAGATTTTATTTAATTTCTTGCTTTCATTGTTTAAATATTGGAAGATATGATTAGTGTCGTAGAAGAAAATGAACTTGTGTTTCCCTGAGAGAGTGACAATTGTGTGGTGTTAATTTATAGGGAAGTATTTATATGTAGTGCCTCAAAATGCGTACTCCCAAAGTCGGAATGCATGGCGGGGTGGACTTTGCACCGACATTTGTGTTACCCTTTTCCGATCTGAATCGGTAAAGTGATTTTGCACTCCCTAAGCAATTTCATTTTATTCCCTTGATTCCTATCCGCGGATACGATGGTGGCAATATAACAATAGTAACAATATATCCCGAATGAATGTCAAACAATTGGCATCAAAACTACGGTTTTATTCTGTTGCTGCTGAGTCCGTATCGCGCGGAGCCGCAACTCACCGCGAGGGACGGTAAACTCAGCCTCCAAGACTGTGGATGCGGCGTGACGAAGCAAAAAGACAGAAAGAGGAGGAGGAGGAGGAAGATGGCACACGTCAGACGAGTGCTGTGTTCAGGGTTCAAGGGCAGCAGCCAACCTCCGCAGCACTGGCGAAAATACCGGCTAGCTGCTCACCTAACACACCGGGATCCCGAGCTTCGCCTCTGCTCTTTCACGTCAGTGCAAGCCGAGCCGAGACGTAAGAAACAACCCACCTGTCACTACATTTATTTTCATTTATTTATTCGTGTGACTCACACGCAGTTTAAAAATACGTGTATATAACATTAATATATGTATACTGCGTGGTCCATTGATAGTGACCGGGCCAAATATCCCACTAAATAAGCATCATCTACATCTACATCCATACTCCGCAAGCCACCTGACGGTGTGTGGAGGACTTCTACAAAGAACAAAACTCCTGCACCTTGAAGGAGGAAACCAGATGGCGTTATGGTTCGCCCGCTAGATGGAGCTGCCATAGGTCAAACGGATATCTACTGCGGTTTTTTTTTAGTAGGAACCCCCGTATTTATTACATATTCGTGTAGTACCTAAAGAAATATGAATGTTTTACTTGGACCACTTTTATCGCTTTGTGATAGATGCCGCTGTAACAGTCACAAACATATGGCTCACAATTTTTGACGAACAGTTGGTAACAGGTAGGTTTTTTAAATTAAGATACACAACATAAGTACGTTTGAACATTTCATTTCGGTTGTTTCCAATGTGATACATGTACCTTTGTGAACTTATCATTTCTGAGAACGCATGCTATTACAGCGTGATTACCTGTAAATACCACATTATTACAATAAATGCTCAAAATGATGTACGTCAACCTCAGTGCATGTGGCAATACGAGTAACGACATTCCGCTAAACAGCAAGTAGTTCGCCTTCCGTAATTTTTCGCACATGCATTGCCAATGCGCTGACGCATGTTGTCAGGCGTTGTCGGTGGATCACGATAGCAAATATCCTTCAAATTTCCCCACAGAAAGAAATCCGGGGACGTCAGATCCGGTGAACGTGCGGGCCACGGTATGGTGCTTCGACGTCCAATCTACCTGTCATGAAATTTGCTATTCAATACCGCTTCAAACGCACCCGAGCTATGTGCCGGACATCCATCATGTTGGAAGTACATCGCCATTCTGTCATGCAGTGAAACATCTTGTAGTAACATCGGAAGAACATTACGTAGGAAATCAGCATACATTGTACCATTTTGAGTGCCATCGATAAAATGGGAGCCAATTATCCTTCCTCCCAGAATGCTGCTCCATACATTAACCCGCCAACGTCGCTGATCACTTGTCGCAGCCATCGTGCATTTTCCGTTGCCCAACAGTGCATATTATGCCGGTTTACGTTACCGCTGTTGGTGAATGACGCTTCGTCGCTAAATAGAACGCGTGCAAAAAATCTGTCATCGTCCCGTAATATCTCTTGTGCCCAGTGGCAGAACTGTACACGACGTTCAAAGTCGTCGCCATGCAATTCCTGGTGCATAGAAATATGGTACGGGTGCAGTCGATGTTGATGTAGCATTCTCAACACCGACGTTTTTGAGATTCTCGCCCAGTTTGCCTGCTACTGATGTGCGGAATAGCCGCGACAGCAGCTAAAACACCTACTTGGGCATCATCATTTGTTGCAGGTCGTGGTTGAAGTTTCACACGTGGCTGAACACTTCCTGTTTCTTAAATAACGTAACTATCCGGCAAACGGTCCGGAAACTTGGATATCGTCCGGGATACCGAGCAGCATACATAACACACGCCCGTTGGCCATTTTGATCACAATAGCCTTACATCAACACGATATCGACCTTTTCCGCAATTGGTTCAAAAAATGGTTCAAATGGCTCTGAGCACTATGGGACTTAGCTTCTGAGGTCATCAGTCCCTTAGAACTTCAAATTTCCGCGAACGGCTACCTCCTATTCTGCTCGACGGTACTCCAATACCATATCAGAAAACAGTGAAGAACTTGGGTGTAACTTTGGATGAGCATCTCAACTGGGCGGAGAATACAGTCGCAGTGTGCCGAAAGACGTCTGCTTGCCTCTATGCTCTCAAAAAGTTTCGGAACATGTTTCCACAGGACTTGAAACGGCAGCTCGTGCAAGCGCTCGTTCTACCGAACCTCCACTATTGTGATGTGATTCAACAAGGCACGAGTAGTGAAAACAAAAGACGGCTAGAGCTAACCATGAATGCCTGTGTGCGTTACACCTGCAACATTCGCCGATATGATCATGTTAGTGCTTCATAGTCCGAGCTAAAGTGGCTGCGGCCGGACAAATTGCGTGACTGCCACACTCTATGTCTACTCCACCGACTCCTCATCGCGCAAGCACCCCACTACCTTGCTTCAGAGATTAAACACCTGTCATGTCATCATAATCGAAACACGAGGTCACTCTTATTTGGTATCCTAACGGTGCCCACTCACAAAACAAAAACTTTTGCAAACTCCATCTCAGTTGCCGCTGTCCGCCTCTGGAACAAACTGCCCCTTACCTTGCGCAAAATTCGATCTCCTGCTGCTTTTAAGCAGAAGTTGAAGCATTTCCTACTATCATCCTCATAAAGTTCTCTACAAAATTAATGTACAAGGCCAATCCTCTCATCTGTCAAATAGCAAAGCTGGCGTATCCATCTTGCTCCTGGGATGCCTTCCTCTTCGTCTATCTCTATTAGCCAGGCAATCTTCTTATCCTTTATATTTCCTTAATTATGTTTCATCATGTCTCTCTATTCTTCTCCTCCCGTCTCCCTCATACTCCCTGCTGCCAGCACTCCTATATAAAATCTGTCTCTTCAATAATGTCTAATTATAACAGTACTTATGATCTACGAATATAAACTCTATATGTATGTATTTTTCCAGGTGTACCTTTGTAATTGTTTATTTGACTTTTTGTACTAGATGTAGTTTAACATGCCTACTAAAACATATGAATGTAAAATAAGTAGAATGCCTGGTTAGATGTAAGAGAGGGCCTCATGGCCCTAATCTTGCCAGGTTAAATAAATCAATAAATAATTAAATTAAAAAAAAAAATAACCTACCTAACCTAAGGAAATCACACACATCCATGCCCGAGGCCGGCTTCGAACGTGCGACTGTAGTGGTCGCGCGGTTCCAGACTGTAACGCCTAGAACCGCTTCGATGTCTTCCTTGAATCCGACCTGCTACGGATCCCAAACATTAGAGCAGTACTCAAGAATAGGTCGCGCTAGCGTCCTCCATACGGTCTCCTTTACAGGTAAGCCACTCGTTTTCTGAAATTCTGCCAATATACCGAAGTGGACCATTCGCCTTCCCTACCACAGTTCTCACATGCTCGTTCCATTTCGTATGGCTTTACAACATTACGCCCAGATATTTAAACGACTTGACTGTGTCAAGCAGAGTACTAGTAACACTGTATCCGAACGTATTTATTTTTTTTTTCATCAGTCTACTGACTGGTTTGATGCGGCCCGCCACGAATTCCTTTCCTGTGCTAACCTCTTCATCTCAGAGTAGCACTTGCAACCTACGTCCGCAATTATTTGCTTGACGTATTCCAATCTCTGTCTTCCTCTACAGTTTTTGCCCTCTACAGCTCCCTCTAGTACCATGGAAGTCATTCCCTCATGTCTTAGCAGATGTCCTATCATCCTGTCCCTTCTCCTTATCAGTGTTTTCCACATATTCCTTTCCTCTCCGATTCTGCGTAGAACCTCCTCATTCCTTACCTTATCAGTCCACCTAATTTTCAACATTCGTCTATAGCACCACATCTCAAATGCTTCGATTCTCTTCTGTTCCGGTTTTCCCACAGTCCATGTTTCACTACCGTACAATGCTGTACTCCAGACGTACATCCTCAGAAATTTCTTCCTCAGATTAAGGCCGGTATTTGATACTAGTAGACTTCTCTTGGCCAGAAATGCCTTTTTTGCCCTAGCGAGTCTGCTTTTGATGTCCTCCTTGCTCCGTCCGTCATTGGTTATTTTACTGCCTAGGTAGCAGAATTCCTTGACTTCATTACCTTCAATCCTGATGTTAAGTTTCTCGCTGTTCTCATTTCTACTACTTCTCATTAGCTTCGTCTTTCTCCTTCAAACCATACTGTGTACTCATTAGACTGTTCATTCCGTTCAGCAGATAATTTAATTCTTCTTCACTTCCACTCAGGATAGCAATGTCATCAGCGAATCGTATCATTGATATCCTTTCACCTTGTATTTTAATTCCACTCCTGAACCTTTCTTTTATTTCCATCATTGCTTCCTCGATGCACAGATTGAAGAGTAGGGTCGAAAGGCTACAGCCTTGTCTTCCACCCTTCTTAATACGAGCACTTCGTTCTTGATCGTCCACTGTTATTATTCCCTCTTGGTCGTTGTACATATTGTATATGACCCGTCTCTCCCTATAGCTTACCCCTACTTTTTTCAGAATCTCGAACAGCTTGCACCATTTTATATTGTCGAACGCTTTTTCCAGGTCGACAAATCCTATGAAAGTGTCTTGATTTTTCTTTAGCCTTGCTTCCATTATTAGCCGTAACGTCAGAATTGCCCCTCTCGTCCCTTTACTTTTCCTAAAGCCAAACTGATCGTCCGAACGTTACGGGTTTGCTATTCCTACCCATCCGCATTAACTTACATTTTTCCATATTGAGAGCTAGCTGCCATTCAACACACCAACTTTAAGTTGTCTTGTGTCTTCCTGCAGTTACTCAACTTCGACACCTGGCAGTAGACTACAGCACTATCAGCAAACAACCGTAGGTTGCTGCCGGCCTTGTCCACCAAATCAGTTGTGTGTGTAGAGAACAACAGCGGACCTACCGCACTTCCCTGGGGCACTCCAGATGATACCCTCACCTCCGATGAACACTCACCATCGAGGACAACGTACTGGGTTCTATTACTTAAGAAGTCTTCGAGCCACTCACATATCTGTGAACTTACTCCATATTCTCGTACCGTCGTTAACAATCTGCAGTGGGGCATCGCGTCAAAAATTACTGTGTTGTTATTATTATTATGAACAAAGTAAGACCAATTGTGTGATTGGATTGAAGAGTTCCAGTGGAGATAAGTCTTCCGAAGTAAGAGTGATTTCAGGTGTGCCGCAGGGGAGTGTCGTAGGACCGTTGCTATTCACAATATACATAAATGACCTTGTGGATGACATCGGAAGTTCACTGAGGCTTTTTCCGGATGATGCTGTGGTATATCGAGAGGCTGTAACAATGGAAAATTGTACTGAAATGCAGGAGGATCTGCAGCGAATTGACGCATGGTGCTGGGAATGGCAATTGAATCTGAATGTAGACAAGTGTAATGTGCTGGGAATACATAGAAAGAAAGATCCCTTATCATTTAGCTACAATATAGCAGGTCAGCAACTGCAAGCAGTTAATTCCATAAATTATCTGGGAGTACGCATTAGGAGTGATTTAAAATGGAATGATCATATACAGTTGATCGTCGGTAAAGCAGATGCCAGACTGAGATTCATTGGAAGAATCCTAAGGAAATGCAGTCCGAAAACAAAGGAAGTACGTTACAGTACGCTTGTTCGCCCACTGCTTGAATACTGCTCAGCAGTGTGGGATCCGTACCAGATAGGGTTGATAGAAGAGATAGAGAAGATCCAACGTAGAGCAGCGCGCTTCGTTACAGGATCATTTAGTAATCGCGAAAGCGTTACGGAGATGATAGATAAAACTCCAGTGGAAGACTCTGCAGGAGAGACGCTCAGTAGCTCGGCACGGGCTTTTGTTGAAGTTTCGAGAACATACCTTCACCAAGGAGTCAAGCAGTATACTGTTCCCTCCTACGTATATCTCGCGAAGAGACCTTGAGGATAAAATCAGAGAGATTAGAGCCCACACAGAGGCATACCGTCAATCCTTCTTTCCACGAACAATACGAGACTGGAATAGAAGGGAGAACCGATAGAGGCACTCAAGGTACCCTCCGCCACGCACACTGTCAGGTGGCTTGCGGAGTATGGATGTAGATGTAGATGTAAATGATTATTATTATTATAAAGGGTGTTCAAAAAGTCTCTCCACAGTGCCGTATGATTGTTAGCCGCGCGTGCCGTGTGGTTGTTCGCCTGCCTGTCTTACTTCCCCTCAAGTGGACTCTCCCGACATTCCACTGTTTCGCTTATCTCAGCCAGCGTCAGTAGTATCGTTGGTGTGAACGTGTAAGTTTAGTTCCTTTGTTCGTTGGTTTCGTTTTTGTCGCTGTTAAAATGCTAACCTTTGAAGAACGTGTGTTTTTAGTCGAACAAGTATTCAAAGCTGGCGGTAAATACACAGTTTCAGTTCGTCAAACGTTTAATTCAGTTTTCCCGGAGACAACACTCCCACAACGCGATACTGTGGTGGGGTCTGATTAACAAATTTCGAAGTGCGGGTTCAGTGACAGATTCACCGACAAGTGGTCGTCCTTGCGTTTTGTCTGTGTATAAACAACTCGAATTTTCCGATAAAATGTCCACGAGCCCGAACAAGTCAGTAAGAAAACTCGCCCAGGAAATCGATGTTAGTGTCGGAACGGCCCACACAGCTGTAAGGAAAAAAATTTGAACTTTTCCCATACAAAGTGACAGGCGTGCAAGAACTGGAAAATACTGATCATGGCAAGAGACTGCATTATTGTCAAGGGTTCAAAAATTTCGTTCAACAAAATGGGATATTCTTAATGAAACGTTTTTCACTGATGAAGAGTGGTTTGATTTATCCTGGTACATGAACTCGCAAAATTCTCGTATGTGGAGTACTGCAAATCCATTGTGTATTCATGAGGAACCACTTCATTCTGTGAAAATAGGAGTTGTGATTGCAATTTCTAGACGACGGATTGTGGGTCCCGTATTTTTCAACGAAACAATAAACGCACAACGATACTGCAGTGATATTCTGTACCCATTCGTAGGAGAACTTGTCTTAAGTGAAATACTGAACGGTTATTTTCAACAAGATGGTGCAACCGCGCATACAGCTCGCGTTTCAATGTCACTGCTTGCTGATGTTTCTGGTGATGGCATAATTTCACAGGGACTTTGGCCTCCACGATCGCCTGACCTAACACCACCTGACTTTTTCTGCTGGGGTGCAGCGAAAGCAACTGTCTATAAAAACCGTCCAAAATCCATCGATGAATTGAAAACTGCAATATCCACTTTCACTGCTTCTGTTACAGAAGAAATGTTACAGCTTGTGTTTGGAAACATGATTCGAAGAATTCAGCTGTGTACTCAACAACAGGGGGGACACTTTCAACATTTCATGTGAAAATTTGTAAATAAAAATGAATATTCAATATATTAATAACTTGTATTTCACCGAGTTTCATTTCGGTATACTCAATGCGGCATACGGCACGCGCGGCTAACAATCATACGGCACTGCGGAGACACTTTTTGAACACCCCGTAGTAATGGTGCTGGCGATGATGATGAGTTTGACAACGACGACGATGATGATGATGACTACGCCGGCCGCGGTGGCCGAGCGGTTCTAGGCGCTTCAGTCCGGAACCGCGGGACTGCTACGGTCGATGGTTCGAATCCTGCCTCGGACATGGATGTCCGTGATGTCCTTCGGTTGGTTAGGTTTAAGTAGTTCTAAGTTCTAGGGGACTGATGACCTAAGATGTTAAGTCCCATAGTGCTCAGAGCCATTTGAATCATTTTTGATGATGGCTACGTTGACTGCGACAACCTGACCGTCGGGAATGACGGCAGTGTTGTCGATGTCGATGTTGATGTCTGCGATCATAATGACAGGCAGTCATGATAATTATGACGGCGATGTTATCAATGCAATGCGGCACGTACTTCACTGAAGTGTACGGCAGTTCAATCGGATTCCAACATCTCTCTTAACGTTGCCACAGTGAGCAGGCGCTGGGTCCCTAGTGATCAGCACGTCGACGGGAGATAAAACTGCCCGAGGCACGACGGTGTGTTTCACAAGACACGGAACGCGCAGTTAGCAGATCTCAAACTTTTCCTTCACCTCGCTGGAATGGAGACCGGCCGTGAACTTTGCATCGGCTGTTTATTGGAGAAGATGCTGCCGAGTGTCGGAGATACTTTTTCTTATTGGAGTGCGGAAGGGAGTTGGTACCATCTTCCCGCTCAAGGTGACCCTGGCAAAGCGTCGTTGTTACGTCACAGTGACATTAAAACCCCAGCCGGACCTAGCCCCCTCCCCCGGCCCCTCAAGTTAAATGAGATCCTGGTCTAAAACTCGCGAGATACGAGAGGCATTCTCTTCCATTACGCCGCAGCATCCAGTGTCTGGAGTTGCTACTGTCACACGCGTCTCATGCCACGAACGTAACAGGTTGCCGCCTTGAGACAAACACTCTGACCTCGCATTACCAATTACCGTTTTTTTGTGCGGCCGTAGCGAAATCCTAATTCCAACGTGAAGGTACACTACTGGCCATTAAAATTGCTACACCAAGAAGAAATGCAGATGACAAACGGGTATTCATTGGACAAATATATTATACTAGAACTGATATGTGATTACATTTTCACGCAGTTTGGGTGCATAGATCCTGAGAAATCAGTAGCCAGAACAACCACCTTTGGCCGTAATAGCGGCCTCGATACGCCTGGGCATTGAGTCAAACAGAACTTGGATGGCGTGTACAGGTACAGCTGCCCATGAAGCTTCAACACGATACCACAGTTCATCGAGAGTAGTGACTGGAGTATTGTGACGGGCCAGTTGCTCCGCCACCATTGACCAGACGTTTTCAGTTGGTGAGAGATCTGGAGAATGTGCTGGCCAGGACAGCAGTCGAACATTTTCTGTATCCAGAAAGGCCCGTACAGGACCTGCAACATGCGGTCGTGCATTATCCTGCTGAAATGTAGGGTTTCGCAGGGATCGAATGGAGGGTAGAGCCACGGGTCGTAACACATCTGAAATTAACGTCCACTGTTCAAAGTGCCGTCAATGCGAACAGGAGGTGGCCGAGACGTGTAACCAATGGCACCCCATACAAATACACCGGGTGATACGCAAGTATGGCGATGGCGAATACACGCTTCCAATTTGCGTTCACCGCGATGCCGCCAAACACGGACGCGACCATAGTGATGCTGTAAACAGAACCTGGATTAATCCGAAAAAATGACGTTTTGCCATTCGTCGTCGAGTACACCATCACAGGCACTCCTGTCTGTGATGCAGTGTCAAGGGTAACCGCAGCCACGGTCTCCGAGCTGATGGTCCTTGCTGCTGCAAACGTCGTCGAACTGTTCGTGCAGATGGTTGTTGTCTTGCAAACGTCCCCATCTGTGGATTCATGGATCGAGACGGGGCTGCACGATCCGTTACAGCCGTGCGGATAAGATGCCTGTCATCTCGACTGCTAGTGATACGAGGCCGTTTGGATCCAGCACGGCGTTCCGTATTAGCCTCCTGAACCCACCGATTCCATATTCTGCTAAGTCATTGGATATCGACCAACGCGAGCAGCAATGTCGCGATACGACAAACAGCTATAGCTATAGGCTACAATCCGACCTTTATCAAAATCGGAAACGTGATGGTAAGCATTTCTCCTCCTTACACTAGGCATCACTACAACATTTCACCAACTGCTGTTTGTGTATGAGAAACCGGTTGGAAACTTTCCTCATGTCAGCACGTTGTAGGTGTCGCCACCGGCGCCAACGTTGTGTGAGTGCTCTGAAAAGCTAATCATTTGCATATCACAGTATCTTCTTCCTGTAGGTTAAATTTCCCGTCTGTAGCACGTGTTCTTCGTGGTGTAGCAGTTTTAATGGCCAGTAGTGCATTTAATAATACTGGGAAGAGTCTGAAGACATACCATCACACTTTCGGGTAAATATCGCCCGCACAATGCTGAAGACACAAAGGGCAGGTAGGTGCGTGAGCTATCCCATAGTCATCTTAAGAGCTCATGCATCTAAATTGCTGACACCAATAACGCTCAAAAGAGTGAAACTAGGAAAACTGAGGGTCTTTTACATGACTATCAGTTTGGCTCTAGGAAAAGTATACGCAAAAGTGAGGCATTCCTGACATTGCGATTGATAGTGCAAGCAACAGTTGCTAAAACCCATACACGATCACATGATTTGAAGAGCTGGAAAAAGCGCACGGCACTACAAAAAGTTGCAAGATGTGCGAAATTCTGAAAATAATAGGCTTAAGCTACATAAAAATGCGAGTAATATACATTGTAGCGCCAAAGAAACTGGTATAGGCATGTGTATTAAAATACGGAGATATGTAAGCGGGCAGAATGCGGTGCTGCGTTCGGCAACGTCTGTATAATATAAGTGTCTGGCGCAGTTGTTACATCGGTTAATGCTGTTACAATGGCAGGTTATCAAGATTTGAGTGACTTTGATCGTAGTGTTATAGTCGGCGCACTGGCAGTGGGACACAGCTTCTCCGAAGTAGCGATGAAGTAGGGATTTTCCCGTGTACAGTGAATATCAGGAATCCAGTAAAACATCAAATCTCCGACATTGCTGCGGCAGGAAAACGATTCCGCAAGAACGGGACCAACTACGACTGTAGAGAATCGTTCAACGTGACAGAAGTGCAACCCTTCCGCAGATTGCTGCAGATTTCAGTGCTGGGCCATTAACAAGTGTCAGCGTGCGAACTACTCAACGAAACATCATCGATGTGGGCTTTTGGAGCCGAAGGCCCACTCGTGTACCCTCGATGACTGCACGACGCAAAGCTTTACGCCTCGCCTGGGCCCGTCAGCGCCGACATTGGACTGTTGATGACTGGAAACATACTGCCAGGTCGG
Organism: Schistocerca americana; assembly: GCF_021461395.2. NCBI lineage: Eukaryota > Metazoa > Arthropoda > Insecta > Orthoptera > Acrididae > Schistocerca > Schistocerca americana. Next base: position 188,452,687 of record NC_060129.1, on the reverse strand, counting down.
ACGAGTCTCGTTTCAAGTTGTATCGAGCGGATGGACGTGTACGGATGTGGAGACAACCTCATGAATCCATGGACCCTGCATGTCAGCAGGGGACTGTTGAAGCTGGTGAAGGCTCTGTAATGGTGTGGGGCGTGTGGAGTTGGAGTGATATGGTAGCCCTGATACGTCTAGATATGACTCTGATGGGTGACACGTGCGTAAGCATCCTGTCTGATCACCTGCATCCATCCATGTCCATTGTGCGTTTCGACGGACTTGGACAATTCCAGCAGGACAATGCGACACTCCACACGTCCAGAATTGGTACATAGTGGCTCCAGGGACACTCTAATGAGTTTAAACACTTCCACTGGCCACCAAACTACCCAGAATGAACATTATCTGGGATGCCTTGCAAGGTAGTGTTCAGAAGAGACCTCCACCCCTTCGTACTCTTACGGATTTACGGACAGCCCTGCAGCACCACTCCAGATGTTAGCACTTCTGCGTGCTCGCGGTGGCCCTACAGAATATTACGCAGGATACCAGATTCTTTGGCTCTTCGGTGTACAGTAGGTATAAGAATCAAGAGAAAACAGTAATAGTGGTGGGTTTAAAATGGTGCAAGACAGGGATGTACTCTGGTGCCACTGCTGATCAATCGATACAGCGAAGAAACAGTGACGGAAATAAAAGAGAGTTTCACGGGTGCTATTAAAATTCAGGGTGAAAAGATATGAATGATAAGATTCGCTGATGACATTACTATCCTCATTGAAAGTGAAGAAGAATTACAGGGTATGTTGATGAAATGAACTACTAATGGATACAGAATATTGAGAGTAAACTGAAGAAAGACCGAAGTAATGAGGAGTAACAGAAATGTGATTAGCAATAATCGAAATTGCCGTCCGGGGTGGCCGAGCGGTTCTAGGCGCTACAGTCTGGAACCGCGCGACCGCTACGGTCGCAGGTTCGAATCCTGCCTCGGGCATGGATGTGCGTGATGTCCCTAGGTTAGTTAGGTTTAAGTAGTTCTAAGTCCTAGGGGACTGATGACCTCAGAAGTTAAGTCCCAATGTGCTCAGAGCCATTTGAACCATTTGAATAATCGAAATTAGGGATCATGAAGTAGACGAACTCAAGAAATTGTTTTACCTAAGCAGCAAAATAACTCGTGACGGACGGAAGGAGGTGAAAATTAGATGGCGAAAAGGGTATTCCTGTCTAAGAGAAGTCTAGTATCAAACACAGGCCTTAATTTTAGGAAGAAATTTCTGAGAATGGACGTTTGTAGCACAAACTCGAGTGGCAACGAAACATGGACTGTGGGAAAACCGGAACAGAAGAGATTCGAAGCATTTAAGACTTGGTACTACAGACGAATGTAAAAATTAGGTGGAGTAATAAGGTAAGGAATGAGGAGGTTCTATGCAGAATCGGCGAGGAAACGAATACATGGAAAAGACTGAGAAGAAGATGGGACAGGATACGGAAGACATCACGGAATTAACTTCCATGATACTACGGGGAAGTGTAGAGAGTAAAAACTATAGAGGAAGACAGAGACTGGAATACATCCAGCAAAAAATTTAGGACGTAAATTGCAAGTGCTACTCTCTATGATGGAGAGGTTGGCGCAGGAATCAGTGGCGTGCAGCGAACCAGTCGGAAAACTGATGACACAAAAGAAAAAAGGGCATATTGGTAGTATGTTATACCGCTCAACTTTCACAGGTGATCGACCGGTTCTTTATCGACACATTCAAACAGCGCAGAAAAAAGAAAGAAATTCATAAAGAAACAGCACGAAGGCTAGGTCTCAAAAACAGCGACGAAGAAATCAGACGAAAATTAAAGTTTCTATAATTCCCAATAGCTTTTAGCGCGTAGCTTCGCCCACGTACGCATATGTCACATATATTTGACACATTCTGTATTTGCCATATTATGTCACGCGCAGCTCGCCCTTTTTTCACATGATATCTTGCGAACCATGGATGAAGAGTATCAGACGGATGCCATATTCCTTCCGGAAAGCGTTTGACTCGGTGCCCCACTGCAGACTCCTAAGATACGAGCGTATGGGATTGGTTCCCAAGTATGTGAGTGACTCGAAGACTTCTAAAGTAATAGAACCCAGTACGTTGTCCTCGATGGTGAGTGTTCATCGGAGGTGAGGGTATCATCTGGAGTGCCCCAGGGAAGTGTGGCAGGTCCGCTATTGTTTTCTATATACATAAATGATCTTTTGGATAGGGTGGATAGCAATGTCGGCTGTTTGCTGATGATGCCGTGGTGTACGGGAAGATGTCGTCGTTGAGTAGGAGGATACAAGATGACCTGGACAGGATTTGTGATTGGTGTAAAGATTGGCAGCTAACTCTAAATAAAGATAAATGTAAATCAATGCAGATGAATAGGAAAAAGAATCCCGTATGTTTGAATACTCCATTAGTAGTGTAGCGCTTGACCCAGTCACGTCGATTAAATATTTGGGCGTAACACTGCAGAGCGATATGAAGTGGGACAAGCATGTCATGGCAGTTGTGGGGAAGGCGGATAGTCGTCTTCGGTTCATTGGTAGAATTTTGGGAAGATGTGGTTCATCTGTAAAGGAGACCGCTTATAAAACACTAATACGACCTATTCTTGAGTACTGCTCGAGCGTTCGGGATTCCTATCAGGTCGGATTGAGGGAGGACATAGAAGCAATTCAGATGCGGGTTGCTAGACTTGTTACTGGTAGGTTTGATCATCACGCGAGTGTTACGGAAATGCTTCAGGAAATCGGGTGGGAGTCTGTAAAGGAAAGGAGGCGTTCTTTTCGTGAATCGCTACTGAGAAAATTTAGAGAACCAGCATTTGAGGCTGACTGCAGTACAATTTTACTGCCGCCAACTTACATTTCGCGGAAAGACCACAAAGATAAGAAAAGAGAGATTAGGGCTCGTACAGAGGCATACATGCAGTCATTTTTCCCTCGTGTTGTTTGGGAGTGGAACAGGGAGAGAAGATGCTAGATGTGGTACAAGGTACCCTCTGCCACGCACCGTATGGTGGATTGCGGAGTATGTATGAAGATGTAGATGTAGATATTTGAGTGCGTATTTCTTCTGTATCTGCAGCGAATTCGCCCTGCACTTGCATCTGTAGCCTGAGGAATCTTGTAATTCTCCCTGAGTAAGAAGTTTGTAAAATCACGGACAATGCTCAGCTTCTTAGGTGTGAAAATGCAAGAAAGATTGTTACGATTGTAATAAGAGAAAATGTCTGGCATCCGAGATGATGGCCGTTTGTTCTTTCCCGTCGGGCGCCGTGCGATCGCCCGGAAAAGTGAAACGTACCCGCTCGGCGCCAGTCAGCTGTTTCGCGCCAGTCTCTTGTCTCTGTCTCTTTTTTGTCCTCCCGTCGTTTTTTCTTTCCCTGTCGCGCTGCTGCGGCCGGCGCCAGTGGTGCCAACTTTCACCGTCGGCTGGCGGTACGTGTCGGAATGTAGCGGCTTCGCGCAGCGGGCTTGGCAGGACTGCAAGAAGCGCGGCCGCTACCGGCTATAGCAGCCCGCGGTACGTGGTGGAGGTCACTTTGAACCTGCCTCTCTGTTCCACTACCTGCGCTAAACTTTCGCAGTCGCCGTTGACTGCATAAAATATTTATTGCTACCATTGCAATTTCGGCCTTATGGCCATTTTTAAGTAACACTGCAGTTACATTCTGTCAGAATATAAAACTATCTGACATGAGTACATGTCGTCGTCAAAATGCAGCCTTTTTATATTCTGACAGAATGTGATTTTGCAGTGTTACCTGAAGATGGCCATAAGGCCGAAACTGCAATAGTAGCAATAAATATTTTATAGTCAACGGCGACTATGATGTCTTTTAAGAAATATTATATGACTGTGAATCCCAATAATGAGAAGTTAATCAGATAAAACATTGGTTTGGGATGTGGAGAAACGAACAGTTGATATTTCAAACACTCCCAAATGCCGAATCTCAGTTATCGGGAAAATTATAGAAAAAAACTGTGTATCTCCTTTTGTACACTACTTGTGTGTATGCAGAAAATTGAGAACGTATTCTGATACCTCAGGATTTTGTTGTTCATCTCATCATTGCAAAATGTACTGAGACAAATTAGAAAAATAAATTATTAAAAAGAAAATGCTGTAGCAAAATATGATACTCCTGGCAGATTAATACTGTGTGTCGGACCGAGACTCGAACTCGGGACCTTTGCCTTTTGCGGGCAAGTGCTCTACCAGTTGAGCTAACCAAGCACGACTCACGCCTCGTCCTCACAGATATACTTCTGCCAGCACCTGGTTTTCTACTTTCCAAACTTTGCAGAACTAGCGCTCCTGAAAGAAGGTTCGCAGGAGAGCTTCTGTAAAGTTTGAAAAGTAGAAGACGAGGTACTGGCAGAAGTAAATCTGTGAGGACGAGGCGTGAGTCGTGCTTAGGTAGTTCAGTTGGTAGAGCACTTGCCCGCAAAAGGCAAAGGTCCCGAGTTCGAGTCTCGGTCCGACACACAGTTTTAATCCACCAGGAAGTTTCATATCCGCGCACACTCCGCTGCAGAGTGAAAACCTCATTCTGGCTGTAGCAAAAGTTTTGGTTTCATTCACCCCGTTTAAATAGGGCTCTCAAAACCGGATTTCCTGAACCGGTTGACCAATACCGCTTGTTGGTGGTCATGTAAAAACGTCAAAATAGGTTGTGGAATCCACAATCGATTTTCGCTCCTATGTAAACGCAAGCTGGTTTTAAACGTGGAACCTGGTGCGTCGATAGGATGCTTCTGCCCTAGTAGCATACCGATTCTTGACTGTATAGCCTTCGAACGGAAACGTTTTGCTCGCTCCTCATATGTGAGATGTTTTAATACGAGGCACTTTGGTTACTGCGTATTTGGAGATCTTGGGTCAGCTGAAGAATGGGATGCAAAATGGTTCAAATGGCGCTGGGCACTATGGGACTTAACATCTGAGGTCATATCCCCTAGAACTTAGAACTACTTAAACATAACAAACATAAGAACATCACACACATCCATTCCCGAGGCAGGATTCGAACCTGCGGCTGTAGCGGTCGCGCGGTTCCAGACTGAAGCGCCTATAACCGCTCGGTCACAACGGCCGGCAATGGGATGCAACCCAATGGCTTTGACCAACGACGTCATAGTTTACTCGTTGTTTTGTTTTCGAGCCATAGATAATAAATCGGTTATCTTCTGTGGCGATGCGTCATCATTGTAAATTGAAATAAATGAGTGTTTTAAAAAGACTGGCTAGACATTGAGCACAATAAATCATTTTTTCGTCCCAGTTCACTCGTAACTTATTTTCATACTTCGTGACTTTGCGATATTTTGGAAGAATTGGTTTTCATTTTGGACAATTTTTACTGTTTCATTTCCGTTTGTAGTTATGGATTTATCAGTTCCTACGAATATGGAAGACTGGAAGCAGGGTTCGTAAACTCCCGCACGGAATACAAATTTTGCAGTTGTCGCTTTTTTTCTCCTTCGCTAGCACTGTTCTTAGTACAATATTGCCGCGCGGTTTGAGGCGCTGTGTCACGGCTTACGCGGCCCGTCCCGCCGGAGGTTCGAGTCTTCCGTTGGGCATGTGTGTGCGTATGTGTTGTTCTCAGCATAAGTTAGTTTAAGTAGTGTGTAAATCTAGGGACCGATGACCTCAGCAATTTGGTCACTTCGGAACTCAAACACATTTGAACATTCGAACCACAATATTTCCCAGTCGATACTAATACTATCGAAGGCGAAAAGACCGGTACACCAAAAGTTTTCCCTGTGCCTCAATTGAACTACGAAAGTATGAATGGTATATTGTTCCTCAGTTGAATATGAGTCAACTGAGGTACGGAATACAAATATTATGTACGTCGCTATTTTTCGCCTTCGCTAGGGCTAGTATCCTATTTGTCAGTTAAGCTGTGTAGGTCAACAGAAATACGGGATACAAATTTCGCTGTTGTAGGTTTTTTCGTCGTCGCTAATACTACTAAGATCATTTTCAGGCGTTTATTTCAGTATTTGTATCTCATACACAAGGCAAACATACGTTTCTAGCATTTGTTGACTTAGAGAAAGCTTTTGACTATGTTGACTGCAATACTCTCTTTCAAATTCTAAAGGTGGCAAGGGTAAAATACAGGGAGCGAAAGGCTATTTACAATTTGTACAGAAACTAGACGGCGGTTATAAGAGTCGAGGGGCATGAAAGGGAAGCAGTGGTTGGGAAGGGAGTGAGACAGGGTTGTAGCCTCTCCCCGATGTTATTCAATCTGTATATTGAGCAAGCAGTAAACGAAACAAATGAAAAGTTCGGAGTAAAAATCCATGGAAAACAAATAAAAACTTTAAGGTTCGCCGATGACATTGTAATTCTGTCAGAGACAGCAAAGGACTTGGAAGAGCAGTTCAACGGAATGGACGGTGTCCTGAAGGGAGGATATAAGATGAACATCAACAAAAGCAAAACGAGGATAATGGAATGTGGTAGAATTAAGTCAGGTGATGCTGAGGGAATTAGATTAGGAACTGAGACACTTAAAGCAGTAAAGGATTTTTGCTATTTGGGGAGCAAAATAACCTGATGATGGTCGAAGTAGAGAGGATATAAAATGCAGACTGGCAATGGCAAGGAAAGCGTTTCTGGAGAAGAGAAATTTGTTAACATCGAATATAGATTTAAGTGTCAGGAAGTCATTTCTGAAAGTATTTGTATGCAGTGTATGGAAGTGAAACGTGGACGATAAATAGTTTGGACAAGAAGAGAATAGAAGCTTTCGAAATTTGGTGCTACAGAAGAATGCTGAAGATTAGATGGGTAGATTAGTAACTGATGAGCAGGTATTGAACAGAATCGAGGAGAAATTTGTGGCACAATTTGACTAGAAGAAGGGACCGGTTGGTAGGACATGTTCTGAGGCATCAAGGGATCACCAATTTAGTACTGGAGGGCAGCGTGGAGGGTAAAAATCGTAGAGGGAGACCAAGAGATGAATACACTAAGCATATTCAGAAGGATGTAGACTGCAGTACGTACTGGGAGATGAAGAAGCTTGCACAGGATAGAGTAGCATGGAGAGCTGCATCAAACCAGTATCAGGACTGAAGACCACCACAACAACAGCAACATCCCATACATCAGTTGACCGGCGTTAAATGGTGACTAGGAGTATACTACAACCCCTCAAACAACTCTCAAAGGGATCGTGAGGGTAAGATTAGAATAATTACTGCTCACACAGATTCTTCCCGCCCGTCCTACGTGAATGGAACAGGAAGAAACCCCAATAACTGGTACAATTAATGGGACTTACCCTTTACCAACAACCGTGTATGTTTCATATCCCCTGTTCTTCCTCTAGACAATATCACTATATTTCAGTACTTTCCTCTGTAGAGTCTACGAGCTAAGATGTTGGTAGATAATGCGAGAGTGACGCAGTTTCATGGTAGGTCGCGTCTACACAGACAAGAGGCGACCCAACACAGGCGGGCGGTCTGACAAAAGCGAAAGTCGAAAGAGAATAGAGGCGAAGTGCAGTGTCGTAAAACTTTGTGTCCCCCCTCCCCCCACCCATACAGTCGTGACTCAGGCAGACAGCGGCGTACGCTACGCTAGAGTTCCACTCGAGACGTGAGCCGAATTCTGATCAGGTCTGCCAACCTCTGGGGGCGCCCAAGCAAAATGGCTTTCCTCGGCGCTGCGTTCTTTTGTCCCGTCGGCGAGAGACTAATTGCGTATTCAAGGATGAACAACGCACAAATTGCGGAGTATGTTCCACCGCTTATTAGCAATTCATTCTGCTCCCTTAACACAGTCAAATGCGCCATCACCGCGACGGAATATCCGTCTTCATTATTTCTACTTCTGTTCTCCGCAAAGGATCCGTGGTGTGTGGCGGCGTGCGCGACGTCTACGAGAATAATTTGTTCCCCTTGTGCTGTCATTCGGGAGCAGTTCGTGTGAGAAGAAAGACTGCCAGTGCGCGTTTCTACGGGCCGGAATTTCTCTAATTACCACGAGATGTACGGAGTAGTATGTTTCTTGACTCGCCCGTGATGAGCTGGGGTACCACCGTGCTGAAAAAAAGCTGGGAATGTCTCGTCCTCAGACAGATATGACGGCAGCACATCTCCGTCTAACAATAGCATTGACAACAAGCTAGATCTACGCTGTGGCGGATACAGAAAAACAAGTAGAGGGCGCTAAAGATATCTTGAGCTACCTTTAATTTTACTGTAATAAAAAATAACCAAGTCACATGCAAATTTTTATTTAAACTGATTATACGCGTATACAGGGTGAAAAGTATTTAAACCGACAAACTCTGGGAGGTTGTAGGGGGCATCAAAACAAATATTTTTCCCTAATGCCATTTTTTCCTATGGGGATTATTACGGTCTTCAGTTGTTAGAGGCCGTATTACGCTCTTCAGTTGTAGGCAACTGCTGTCCACCAGTGTAGTAGTGCATTGTCTCTGTTTACTAATGGAGCGATACACCTGGAGTGAGTACACTGGTATGGTTGGTGCGTACTACGTAGCGCACCACAACGGACGAGCTGCACAGCTGGTTTATCAACAACAATATCCTAATCGCCGTATCCCGCATCATACGACCTTTGCTGCTGTGTACCGACGTCTGCGTGAGACCGGGTCATTTTGCAGATTACCTGGACAGGGACGCCGTCGCACGGTAAGAACGCTGCAATTTGAGGAAGCTGCCTTGCAGCATGTGGAGCGGGATCCTCCAATCAGCACTCGTGCAATTGCACGTAACGTGGGGACGAATCAGACGAATGTAAGAACAGTCCTTCGAGAGCAATTGTTACGTCCATTTCACTTACAGCGTGTCCACAAACTGGAACCAGTTGATTATCCACCCAGAGCACAGTTTTCGCAGTGGTACCTGGAACAGTGTGAAATGCATCCTACATTTTCATCCACTGTGTTGTTTACCGATGAAGCAACGTTCGGACGTGATGGAGTCTTCAACGTGCACAATTCACATGTTTGGAGTGAGGATAACCCACATGCCACAGTTACTAGCGCTCATCAAGTGCGGTTTTCGTTAATGTGTGGGTCGGTGTTGTTGGGGACTGTTTAATGGGGCCGTATCTGCTATCTAGGCCATTAAATGACAGGCACTATTACAATTTTCTCGCCAGAGCATTGCCAGTATTGCTGGAAGACGTCCCGCTCCATACAAGACAACGCATGTGGATCCAACATGACGGGGCGCCGGCACATTTCAGTCGTCGTGTGCGTCGATTCCTGGACCGACGGTTCCCAGAAACGTGGATTGGCAGAGGTGGTCCTGTACCGTGGCCTGCTCGATCCCCATATATGCCCCCTCTGGACTTATTTTTGTGGAGAGAGATGCGCAACCTTGTTTACACAACTGCTGTTGCGTCAGAAGAGGATCTGGTTGCCCGGATAGTAGCAGCAGCAGGAACAATTCAGGATACTCCTGGGGTTTTTTCCCGTGTCAGACAGAACATGATCCGACGGTGTAACCTTTTTTTACGTGCCAATGGAGGCATTTTTGAAAATCTACTGCTATTGAAATTAGGTTCTGTTAATGTGTCGTCTCTTAGTCATAAAAAAATGGAAAAGTGTTTGTTGGTTTAACTAATTTGCCGCCAAAGAAATCTTCCTCTACCGATTTAAATACTCCTCATAGGAAAAAATGACATTAGGGAAAAATATTTGTTTTGATGTCCCCTACAACCTCCCAGAGTTTGTCGGTTTAAATACTTTTCACCCTGTATAAGACAATGCCACCTTATTAAAAAGTTGCAATTGTGGTTCTCTTCCTTAAATAATGAATTCTGTGTACCGAGTCTTCCTGGTAAATTGGTTAATTACATCGTCAACAGGACAATCAATGTCACGGTGAGTGTTCAACAGAGCTAAGCCATTAAATCGATCCTCCTTCACTGTCGACCTCAGCCATGTCTTTGTACGCCGCTATGTTGAAAAACTTCTTTCTACCGCAACAATATATGCAGGTAGACAAGCAAATGTTTTGCACTGCGTGTGAAAAGTAGGATAGTAAGATCTAGGACAACAGACAATTTTTTTATCTAAGTCTGCAGGCTTTCGTGGCCGTTGTCACTGAAGTTAAAATCTTCTGGGTTATTAGGCCTCGTCACATTTCTGGTAAAATGATCGACGTTTCGACCCCTCTGTGTTCTAGCAGTTCATTCAAACCATTAAAACAAATCAATTATTTCACTTTCCTCTCCTATTTTTACACCAGAAAACTTAAGACTACCAAAAGTAATTGTCTAGTCTAGTAATTTGAACACATCCGTAGAGTTTATGCGGCTGCATTTGCGGAGTTTAATAGATTACTGTTGGGTTGTTTGCGGAGTACGGACATGCCACACTTTGAAGGATCTGATTGCTAGCCGTCATGCGTTGCAGAATCATGTCCCATCCACAGGGCCGCATATTGTGCGAGTGAAGTTCCGCGTAGCATCAGTGTAAGTGTGCAACGCAGCACAAAGAGAGTTATGTGGGCGGTTTATTTTTCACTCCAGGTGAAAGTCCTCTGGGGCTTTCGAGCTCTGTTTATCCTCCCTCTTTGTTCGCGCCATCCAGCTGCTGCGGTCAGGGAGAAACCGTAGCGTCACTCACTTCCAGTGGCGACCCCGACAGGGCAAAACATAAGTGCCCGACCAACTTCGACAGTGCTCTCTCTTTGCAGCCTTATTTTTCAGCAGCAGTCGTAGAAATCGGGAGATATCTTGAGATTTCTTCAAACTGCGAGTCTTCCTAGGAAAATAAAAACATAGTTGTCTCGAAAATCCAAGACTGAGTAGAATAAACACAATCATACAATGTAAGCTTTCACGACCGGTGTTGTCTTCAGTTGAAACTTCCGGGCTGAGAGGCCGTAGTCGATGTATTCAACAAGTAAAACTAAAGAAAAAAGTTCATATGAACATAGGTCCGCAGATGTTTTGTTACGGATTTATGGCTAATAAAAGATTTTGTCTGAAATTTAGCAACTTCGATAATACGAAGCATCGCAGAACTGTACGAGGTTAAAGTAAAGCACGATTTCCATGTATTTTGTTGTTATTGGTCTGGTGAATGAAACAAAACATGTCCCAGATGTATATCTTCAATAGTTTCCCAGAACATCCAGAGAAGCAAAGATGTAATTTCGTAAAACTTTTAATTTATTAACTACTTGGCCCAATTTGGTTTTTTCTTTTTTTTTTTTAATTCCAGACAATTGCACAAAGTTTTCAACAGAAGTTGTAGAGAATATAATTTTGCCGGCCGTTGTGGCCGAGCGGTTCTAGGCGCTTGACTCTGGAACCGCGCGACCGCTACGGTCGCAGGTTCGAATCCTGCCTCGGGCGTGGATGTGTGTGATGTCCTTAGGTTAGTTAGGTTTAAGTAGTTCTAAGTTCTAGGGGACTGATGACCTCAGATGTTAAGTCCCATAGTGCTCAGAGCCATTTGAATATAGTTTTGGAAAAGTGATGGTAATTACGTTAACTGAAACTGTATGAATGTGTCAGATAATGTGCTTTTATTAATACCACAGCACACGTGAATTCATATTAAACCGGGAAAAAACAAAGCTCAGTGTTAAGGAAGTTATATACAGTGTACATACAATTTCACGATGTTGTTGTTGTGGTCTTCAGTTCAGAGACTGGTTTGATGCAGCTCTCCATGCTACTCTATTCTGTGCAAGCTTCTTCATCTCCCAGTACCTACTGCAACCTACATCCTTCTGAATCTGCTTAGTGTATTCATCTCTTGGTCTCCCTCTACGATTTTTACCCTCCACGCTGCCCTCCAATACTAAACTGGTGATCCCTTGATGCCTCAGAACATGTCCTACCAACCGATCCTTTCTTCTAGTCAAGGTGTGCCACAAATATCTCTTCTCCCTAATTCTATTCAATACTTCCTCGTTAGTTATGTGATCTACCCATCTAATCTTCAGCATTCACGATAAATATTCAAAAATGTCTCCACCGAGTTCAATGCATTTAGCTGCACGTGTGTGAACGGATGTTGCTCGTTTCAGTTTCACAGGTTTGTTTTTAATTTCGTCTGTTGCATTCATAATGCGAGCAAGTAATGCGTCACGTGTATTTCCATAAATAAATACCATATCGGCGTATTCCTCTGTCGCCGGCATTGGTGACCGAGCGGTTCTAGGCGCTACAGTCTGGAACCGCGCGACCGCTACGGTCGCAGGTTCGAATCCTGCCTCGGGCATGGATGTGTGTGATGTCCTTAGGTTAGTTAGGTTTAAGTATTTCTAAGTTCTAGGGGACTGATGACCTCAGAAGTTAAGTCCCATAGTACTCAGAGCCATTTGAACCATTTATTCCTCTGTCGTAAATTTGAAAGGCATCCCTACTTCATAAAAAATCTGCAAACTACAGTAGTTACTATGTGGTTTCACTTCAATACGCTGTTGTAATCATGTTATTTCACTGAACAATACAGAAAACTAACTCGTTTCAAGGTTAGGAAACGACTGCAACAACTCACTTACGGTTGCCAACAATGACATAAACATTTCTACATTCTTAGTGGAAAGTAAACAGTAATCTTTGCTTCTCTGGATGTTCTGGAAAATTACTGCAGATACACGTCTGGGTCATGTTTCATTGGATTTACGAGACCAATAACAACAAAATAAATGGAAATCCTGCTTTACTTTAACCTTGTGCAGTTTTGCGATGGGTTCATATTAGCGAAGTTACTGAATTTCAGGCAAAATCTTTTATTAGCCGTAACTCCGTAACTAAACATTTGCGGACCTATGTTTATATGTAACTTCCTGGCAGATTAAAACTGTGTGCCGGACCGAGACTCGAACTCGGGACCTGTGCCTTCCGCGAGCAAGTGTTTTACCAACTGAGCTACCCGAGCACGACTCACGCTCCCTCCTCAAAGCTTTACTTCTGCCAGTACTTCGTCTCCTACTTTCCAAACTTCGCAAGCCGGCTGGTGTGGCCGTGCGGTTCTAGGCGCTTCAGCCTGGAACCGCGCGACCGCTACGGTCGCAGGTTCGAACCCTGCCTCGGGCATGGATGTGTGCTTAGGTTAGTTAGGTTTAAGTAGTTCTAAGTTCTAGGGGACTGATGACCGCAGATGTTAAGTCCCATAGTGCTCAGAGCCATTTGAACCAAACTTCGCAGAAGCTCTCCTGCGAACGTTGCAGAACTAGCACTCCTGAAAGAAAGGATATTGCGGAGACATGGCTTAGCCACAGCCTGGGGGATGTTTCCAGAATGAGATTTTCACTCTGCAGCGGAGTGTGCGCTGATATGAAACATCCTGGCAGATTAAAACTGTGTGCCAGACGGAGACTCAAACTCGGGACCTTTGCCTTTCGCGGGCAAGTGCTCTACCATCTGAGCCACCCAAGCACGACTCACGCCAGGTCCTCGCAGCTTTACTTCTGCCAGTATCTCGTCTCCTACCTTCCAAACTTTACAGAAGCTCTCCTGCGAACCTTGCAGAACTAGCACTCCTGGAAGAAATGATATTGCGGAGACATGGCTTAGCCACAGCCTAGGGGATGTTTCCAGAATGAGATTTTCACTCTGCAGCGGAGTGTGCGCTGATATGTTTATATGAACTTTTTTCTTTAGTTTTACTTGAAGAATAACATATTAAAATATTTGGATATCTTCGTGAATCACCCTGAATAATTCTGCCATTGCTATCTTCGGGTCGACATAAGAAAACGAATTTGCCAGCCGTAGTCCGTTGCCCTTGAATTCGCGATCGCGACAGGAGTAGAAGAATACCCGCCGGCTGGTGGGGATACGAATAACATTAGCTGGCCGGGTCTAACAATCGGCGCTAACACAGCCTGTATATAGGCGCTGCGCCCAAGCCTAACACACACAGTGTGTCTGGCGTGTAGTGCGCGGCGAGCACGGAGACAACAGCTGTTGCTGTTGTTGTTGTTTGTTGAGACATGGGTGCCGCGTAGCTGTGTCCACAGCCAGGCGGTGCCGCCCACGCAGTGGAATCGAGAATCATCCCCGCGCAGGATGACCATTTTCCTCCTGTCTTCCGCAGCCTCAGCGGAGCTCGAGATGTTGTGAGTACAGCCGTATGCTGCGTTCTGGTGAATAAATAACTGCATGGGCCCATCACGTGTTACTGGCTGAATTTCTCATTAGTGGCCTCACCGCTATTTTACAATGAAGAGCCAAAGAAAGTGATACACGTCCCTAATATCGTGTAGGGCCCCCGCGAGCACGCAGAGGTGTCGCAACACATCTACATCTACATCATTACTCTGCAATTCACATTCAAGTGCTTGGCTGAGGGTTCATCGAACCACAATCATACTATCTCCCTACCATTCCACTCCCGAACAGCGCGCGGGAAAAACCAACACCTAAACCTTTCTGTTCGAGCTCTGATTTCTCTTATTTTATTTTGATGGTCATTCCTACCTATGTAGGTTGGGCTCAACAAAATACTTTCGCATTCGGAAGAGAAAGTTGGTGGCTGAAATTTCGTGAATAGATCTCGCCGCGACGAAAAACGTCTTTGCTTTAATAACTTCCATCCCAACTCGCGTATCATATCTGCCACACTCTCTCCCCTATTACGTGATAATACAAAACGAGCTGCCCTTTTTTGCACCCCCTCGATGTCCTCCGTCAATCCCACCTGGTAAGGATCCCATACCGCGCAGCAATATTCTAACAAGAGGACGAACGAGTGTAGTGTAAGCTGTATCTTCAGTGGACTTGTTGCATCTTCTAAGTGTCCTGCCAATGAAACGCAACCTTTGGCTCGCCTTCCCCACAATATTATCTATGTGGTCTTTCCAACTGAAGTTGTTCGTAATTTTAACACCCAGGTACTTGGTTGAATTGACAGCCTTGATAATTGTACTATTTATCGAGTAATCGAATTCCAACGGATTTCTTTTGGAACTCACACTTTTCGTTATTTAGCGTCGACTGCCACCTGCCACACCATACACCAATCTTTTCTAAATGGCTTTGCAACTGATACTGGTATTCGGATGACCTTACTAGACCGTTGTTATCGCGTATGGGATGTTCCCGAGCTACAGCGAACGTTCTGGAGGACCACGTTCGGCTTGTGAACCGTCACGTACTACTGCACAGTACTGAAGTGTCACAACTTAGCATCGCCTCAGAATACCTGCACAACGCAAGCTCACCGGCTAAATATTAGTCGACCCTTTAAGGACAGGCCTGGGGCAAAATTCATTCTTGTGTATTTCCAAAAATATTGTAGCTAAAATAGAGAAACTTGAGACTATTATGTACAACGTAATACATGATATTCTCTGCAATATTTGTTTGAAAATGGGCATCGACATACATTTTATAAAGATTTGAATTTTTAATTACCATTGTTTCTGTAATATAGCTTTTCTCGTAAACTAATCAAGCAATGAGACTGGAATTTCGCAGTTTACATCTGCATAAGAGGCTAATAAAACGTCTGGAACAGATTTGTGTTTGAGATCAAAGTTGCTTTGAAATTAATTTTTCAGTTTTGCGTTACCCAGGATTGTTCTGCTTTTCTCAAATTTTAAAGGAGAACTTTTCTCTGAGAAAAGATAACTGAAAAGTGCTGCATAGGATTATTCAGTAAGTAATTCTTAAAATAAATGTAAATGTCGTGTGGCTAGGGCCCCCCCCGTCGGGTAGACAGTTCGCCTGGTGCAGGTCTTTCGATTTGACGCCTCTTCGGCGACCTGCGCGTCGATGGGGATGAAATGGTGATGATTACGACAACACAACACCCAGTCTCTGAGCGGAGAAAATCTCCGAGCCAGCCGGGAATCGAGCCCGGGCCTTAGGATTGACACTCTGTAGCGCTGACCACACAGCTAGATTTTTTTTTTTTTTTTCATTTTGTTCGATATAGTTCGTTGCGTTTGGTGTGGGCGGACGATACAAGACATCCGTTCAAGTTGATCGTTGATTCTTTGACTCAGTTAAGACTGCACGCCGCCCTCTGACCGAACACGTTGAGCTACCGTGCCGGCTTTTTTTCTCATTTTGTTGTATATTTTTCATTGACTTTGTTCGTGGCCGACGTCCCATGACACTCGTCCAGGTTATTCGTTGATCCGTTCACTCAGTTTTTTTTATTACAGAGGGTAGCTAAACCCTCTGACCGAACACGCTGAGCTACCGTGCCGGCAAGTATGCCAAATTTCAGCATGTTATCTTTGATATTCCCTGAGAAAAGGTACTCTACACGTAGCTCAAAAAGGTCACTTTAAAGTGTTTATTTCAGTTTTTGACAGTATTGTTACATCTCGAATGACTAATGCTGTCCATATCCGTAATATTTATTCTGTTCCTCGTCTTCCTCGAGTACTCTCTTCCCTTGCCTTCTTTGCCTAGACAACTTTTGCATTCTCTCTTCTACTGCCTGCGCTTTGTCCAGTTGCGCTTCATCGATGCTTCTGAGTATCTTCATTGCAATTGCACCTGTGCGGAAGCCTAGCCGCCGCAGGCACTTAATGCTACCTACAGTTCGACTATTGAACACTAGACAGGCATCACATGTAGCGCCGGCCGGAGTGGCCGAGCGGTTCTAGGCGCTACAGTCTCGAACCGCGCGACCACTACGGTCGCAGGTTCGAATCCTGCCTCGGGCATGGATGTGTCTGATGTCCTTAGGTTAGTTAGGTTTAAGTTCAAAATCGTTCAAATGGCTCTGAGCACTATGGGACTTAACTTCTAAGGTCATCAGTCCCCTAGAACTTAGAACTACCTAAACCTAACTAACCTAAGGACATCACACACATCCATGCCCGAGGCAGGATTCGAACCTGCGACCGTAGCGGTCGCGCGGTTCCAGACTGAAGCGCCTAGATAGGTTTAAGTAGTTCTAAGTTCTAGGGGACTTATGACCTCAGCAGTTGAGGCCCGTAGTGCTCAGAGCCGTTTGAACCAATCACATGTAGCTGTCTTCACAACAATCCAGTACACAAATACTGTTTTTGGACAAAGCGTCCATATAAGGTGATTTTAGCTCTCATTTATATTCTGTGTTTTCCCATGTACACATTTTTTCAACAGTTCAGGATTGGGTAGGTACCTGAAAGTTGGTTTTAACCCAAATGCTCCGGAAAACTCGTCTTTGGCACTGTACACAGGAACATCAGTTGCTTCACTAATTTTCTTCTTCGATGCACTCAGTGACTGTGCCGTAAATTGTTCTTCACTCTTAGGAGCAGCGTCTGTAACAGTGTTTTTTTAAATTTCCTGCACCTTTGACACTTGAAATTGGACATTTCCTCATTTTTTTTAATATGTGTCCGCTGGTACGTATTATTTCGAGCAAAACAGGTACATATTTGCAAAACTAAAAACTGAAGTAAATTTGTTGCACGTACTGTTCAAAAAAGCACATTGTAAAATAAGGAACAAGGGAAGGTACAGTTTCACACAGCCTTCTACACTCATCTACAGCTCGTTTCCAATGCGTAAACGAAACAGTTTCGCTGTTCTGTTGCCAATTTGGGTGTTTCTTTGCAATTACTGTGTTTATTACGAATTTTTGCCTTATTTTTGCCGAATTTGGCATTATTTTTGCCACGTTCGTTCAGCTGCGTGCGCGAGGGAAAAAATGAAACCTCAAGGTATCGTACAAATATGATACCTGGGGATTGATGAGAATACGACCTATAGCAGAGGTATGTCCAACGAACCCATGTGTCGTAAAGCGTTCATCGGATTTGGTATCAGTAAAGAGTGTAGTCTCAGGAGCAATATAAGATGGCGTTTTGTCGACCAATTAAAAATATTTACTCCTCCATTAAAAGGAGCCGGTATTGAGAGCCTGATAAGCGAGATCAGTACAAGTCGTAATTGCAGACAGAACTGGCGCCATTACACGTGTGGGCTTGCTTCAAATAGGAGCCACCTTCCAGAGGTAAGTAAGGCTTACATACCACAGGCGACCATTCTCCTCGTAGACACTTTGGGCCGATTCTGTACGCGCCTGTCGCTATTAAGTATTTTCGCAAAGCAACTGCTGGGTAGTGTGGTCTTAGTTCTATGAACTTGGTTCCTTTGGGAACCTTTTGAGGTCTGGATTATTTCTGGTATACAAGTCATTACACGAACAGGACTGAAATTTAGAGACGTGTCAAGATATTTGAAATGGTCATTTGTTGAGTTACTATTGTTTTGCTCTCCAATCTGAAGAGAGGTGTAATGAAGTGCTATGTACTTAAATTTTCGTTAAGGTCGTTGTTGTTGTGGTCTTCAGTGCTGAGACTGGTTTGATGCAGCTCTCCATGCTACTCTATTCTGTGCAAGCTTCTTCATCTCCCAGTACCTACTGCAACCTACATCCTTCTGAATCTGCTTAGTGTATTCATCTCTTGGTCTCCCTCTACGATTTTTACCCTCCACGCTGCCCTCCAATACTAAATTGGTGATCCCCTGATGCCTCAGAACATGTCCTACCAACCGATCCCTTCTTCTAGTCAAGTTGTGCCACAAACTCCTCTTCTCCCCAATTCTATTCAATACCTCCTCATTAGTTATGTGATCTACCCATCTAATCTTCAGCATTCTTCTGTAGCACCACATTTCGAAAGCTTCTATTCTCTTCTTGTCCAAACTATTTATCGTCCACGTTTCACTTCCATACATGGCTACACTCCATACAAATACTTTTAGAAACGACTTCCTGACACTTATATCTCTACTCGATGTTAACAAATTTCTCTTCTTCAGAAACGCTTTCCTTGCCATAGCCAGTCTACATTTTATATCCTCTCTACTTCTACCATCATCAGCTATTTTGCTCCCCAAATAGCAAAACTCCTTTACTACTTTAAGCGTCTCATTTCCTAATCTAATTCCCTCAGCATCACCCGACTTAATTCGACTACATTCTATTATCCTCGTTTTCCTTTTGTTGATGTTCATCTTATACCCTCCTTTCAAGACACTGTCCATTCCGTTCAACTGCTCTTCTAAGTTCTTTTCTGTCTCTGACAGAATTACAATGTCATCGGCGAACCTCAAAGTTATAATTTCTTCATGGATTTTAATTCCTACTCCGAATTTATCTTTTGTTTCCTTTACTGCTTGCTCAATATACAGATTGAATAACATTGGGGATAGGCTACAACCCTGTCTCACTCACTTCCCAACCACTGCTTCCCTTTCGTGCCCCTCGACTCTTATAACTGCCATCTGGTTTCTGTACAAATTGTAAATGGCCTTTCGCTCCCTGTATTTTACCCTTGCCACCTTCAGAATTTGAAAGAGAGTATTCCAGTCAACATTGTCAAAAGCTTTCTGTAAGTCTACAAATGCTAGAAACGTAGGTTTGCCTTTCCTTAATCTATTTTTCTAATCACTTCCAAAGTTAAATTCATGGGAGAAACATCAGAAGCATTTCATATCCATACTGGTGTTCGCCAAGGAGGTGGAAGTCCCTCCATCTGTTTAACATGGTTCTGGAAAAAATTGTGAGGACGTGGGAAAAAGGAAATAAAAGGAATTCAGCTTGGGATTAAAAAAGAGCACAGAATCAGGGTGAAGTGTCTGGCTTTCGCGTCCGATCTTGCCTTTCTAACGAACCATAGAGAGGAAGTCAAACTTGCATTATTGGAAAAACTACACGAAATCTCACAGAACACTGGGCTAAAATCTCCTAAAAGAAAACACAGTACATGGAAAACAAACCTGTAGATATCTGCCCATTACTACTCAGTACGGGAAAGTGGCACAAGTTGTCCACTTCAGATATCTGGGAGGGATAATCCAACTATCAGGACTGAACACAATAGCCTATAAAGATAGAATCTCCAGATTGCAAAAAGCATAAAAGCTCACTTGGAATCACTATAATAAGAAATCTATTTCTGTCAGTGCGAAACTTAGGCATTACTACACAGTATTCCTACCAGAAGCACTTTATGCTGCAGAAACTACAGTGATTCATGGTCATATGAAGATCAGAGAGATTGAAAAGCAGGAAAGAAAAATTCTGAGGAAAATATATGGACCAGTGTTTCGGGAAGGAATTTGGATGAAGAGCCCAACTAGAGAGATTTACAAAGACATAGAAACAATAACAGACACCATTAGAAAGAGAAGGATGAAATTTTATGAACATAGCAGCAGG
The DNA here is from genome assembly GCF_021461395.2 of Schistocerca americana. Lineage (NCBI taxonomy): Eukaryota > Metazoa > Arthropoda > Insecta > Orthoptera > Acrididae > Schistocerca > Schistocerca americana. Next base: position 188,432,518 of record NC_060129.1, on the reverse strand, counting down.
ATTAATAAAAAGCAGGTTCACAACGCAAATCTTTGAGATAATAAACAAGAGCAAAAACAAGACAAAGTGGATCACTGATACAGAAGAAGACGTTAAAGAACTAGGGGTCACACAAGACAACATAAACAATAGAGAACAGTTTAGAAACATCATAAAGAAACACACACTTAAACAAGAACGCACGGAGAACAGAACGGGAAAAAGATGGTCGGAGGAACACAAGAGAGAACACAGATAACGTGCGAAGATTGGAAAGAACGAAGAAAGAAGAAGAAATCAGGACTACTCAAGTTCAATCGCTCTCTTAAAAGTGAATAATCGAAAATAATAGTATATAATTAAATACCAATAAGCATCCAATTAAAATTCAGCTGCAACACTTTCGCAATTATGGACGGCTATAGAGCCAGCATATCTCAGCATTCGTGTAGGGGACTTCCAACGACTTTTAAAGTCCTTGTCACGCCGGGCAAATGCAGGTCCCACACGATGTTAGGAGGTATCTCATGACTTTTGACATATCAGTATATACTGGGTGATCATGAAGTCAGTATAAATTTGAAAACTTAATAAACCACGGGATAATGTAGATAGAGAGGTAAAAATTGACACACATGCTTAGAATGACATGGGGTGTTATTAGAACAAAAAAAAAAAAAAAAAAAAAAAAAAAACAAAGTTCACAAAATGTCCTACAGATGGCGTTGGCCAGCAAAATGTCAGTGATTGCGCATGACAATCGTGTTACAGAATCGCATCATCCGCAGCCTGGCTGATAAACACCTGCTGGATCGTGCGATGTTTATGCAGGATGGCGCTCCACCCTATATTGATAGACACGTGAAAGATCTCTTGCGCGCGTCGTTTGTTGATGATCGTGTGCTCAGCCGCCACTTTCGTCATGCTTGGCCTCCCAGGACCCGAGACCTCAGTCCGTGCGATTATTGGCTTTGGGGTTACCTGAAGTCGCAAGTGTATCGTGACCGACCGACATCTCTAGGGATGCTGAAAGACAACATCCGACGCCAGTGCCTCACCGTAACTCCGGACATGCTTTACAGTGCTGTTCACAACATTATTCCTCGACTACAGCTATTGTTGAGGAATGATGGTGGACATATTGAGCATTTCCTGTAAAGAACATCATCTTTGCTAATTATTGCTATTCTGATCAGATGAGGCTCCATCTGTCGGACATTTTTTGAACGTTTGTATTTTTTTGGTTCTAGTAAAAGCCCATGTGATTCCAAGCATGTGTGTCAATTTGTACCTGTCTATCTACATTATTCCGTGATTTATTCAGTTTTCGAATTTATACTGACTTTTTGGTCACCCGGTATATCAAAGGAAAAGTATTCATGTGAATACAACATTTGTACGACGCGAAGACTGCCTTCGGATCGCCGGTGTATATGCCGACCCTGCGTAAAGCACGCTTTTTCCCAGCGGGTCAGAGGCAGGTGATGTGATGTTGTGTTCGGAACCTGACGTAAGCTGGGCTCCGGATGGGGGGGGGGGGGGGGGGGTGCTTCCGGCGACGGTTTCCGCTGACCGCGAATTGCGGCAGATCCCGGCCTTGCTTTGCTGCCCGGCGTCGGCCACAGCAGGTACCGGCTCAGAGCTGCGGTTTGGTCGCGCCCTGAAGATGAGCTCGCAACGGCGAAACGCATATCACTTCTCCCGCATTCTAGGCGCTACAGTCGCAGGTTCGAATCCTGCCTTGGGCATGGATGTGTGTGAAGTCCTTACGTTAGTTAGGTTTAAGTAGTTCTAGGGGGCTGATGACCTCAGAAGTTAAGTGCCATAGTGCTCAGAGCCATTTGAACCATTTATTTTTCTCCTGCATTCACTGTGAACTGAATTTAACGTCGTCGATTTCGTCATCATCACCGCTATCGCCAAATTCAACATAATTGTCATGGACACATAACTACATCTGTGTGCTGCAGACGACTGCGAAGTGCGTGGCTGCGGGTACTTACCATTGTGTGTGTGTCAGCCAGAAAACAATGCCTAAAAATTGAATCCCAGTTACATAAGATAACAGCTACAACTTCCGCGATAAATATCTACATCTGCATGATTACTCTGCGGTTCACAATTGAGTGCGCAGCAGAGGATTCATCGAACCACCTTCAAGCTATTGCTCTACCGTTCCATCCTCGAACAGCGTGCGGCAGAAAACGAACCCTTAAATCTTTCTGTGCGAGCTCTGATTTCTCTTATTGTATTATGATGATCATTCCTCCCTATGTAGGTCGGCGTCAACAATATACTTTCTCTCTCTGAGGAGAGAGCTGGTGACTGAAATTTCATGAGAAGATCCTGCCACAACGAAGAACGCCATTATTTTAATGACTGCCTCCAGAATTCGGGTATCACATCCGTGGCGCTCTCTCTCCTATTTCCCGATAGTGCAAAACGAGCTGCTCTTCTCTGGAGCTTTTCGATGTCTTTCGTTAATCGTATCTGTCGCGGAGCCCACAGCGCACAGCGGTATTCTGGTAGAGGACAAACAAACGTACTATAAGATCTCTACAGTAAATCTGTTAAATTTTCTAAGTTTATTGTGTTTGGTTTGCTTTACACAAAACATTATGTTTGCGATGGCTCCATTGTAAGTTATTCGCAATTCTAATCCCTAAGTGCTTACTTCGTGGCACTCTCCATCGGTAATGCTGGATTCAATATGATGTTGCCCCACCCTAAGCCTTGATGACAGCTTCCACTCTCGCAGGCACACATTCAATCAGGTGCTAGGAGGTTTCTTGGGGAATGGCAGTCCATTCTCTACGGAGTGCTGCACTGAGGAGAGGTTCAAATGGTTCAAACGGCTCTGAGCACTATGCGACTTAACTTCTGAGGTCATCAGTCGCCTAGAACTTAGAACTAATTAAACCTAACTAACCTAATGACATCATAAACATCCATGCCCGAGGCAGGATTCGAAACTGCGACCGTAGCGGTCGCTCGGCTCCTGACTGTAGCGCCTAGAACTGCACGGCCACTCCGGCCGGCTGAGGAGAGGTATCGATGTCTGTCGGTGAGGCCTAGCACGGAGTCAGCGTTCCAAAACATGCCAAATGTGTTCTATAGGATTCACATCAGGCCAGTGCATTACAGGGATGTTATTGTCGTGTAACCATTCCGCCACAGGCCGTGCATTATGAACAGGTGCTCGATCGTGTCGAAAGATGCAGTCGCCATCCCCGAATTGCTCTTCAACAGTGGGAAGCAGGAAGGCACCTAAAACATCAATGTAGGCCAATGCTGTGATAGCACCACAGAAAACGAGGGGTGGAAGCCCCCTCCATGAGAAACACCACCACACCACAACACCACCGCCTCCGAGTTTTACTGTCGGCACTACACACGCTGGCAGATGACGTTCACCAGTCATTCGCCACACCCACACCCTACCATCGGATCGCCACATAGTGTACCGTGATTCGTCACTCCACACAACATTTTGCCACTGTTCAATCGTTGAATGTTTATCCTCCTTACACCAAGCGAGGCGTCGTTTGGGATTTACCGGCGTGATGTGTGGCTTATGAGCAGCCGCTCGACCATGAAATCCAAGTTTTCTCACCTCCCGGCTAACTGTCATAGTACTTGCAGTGGATCCTGATGCAGTTTGGAATTCCTGTGTGATGGTCTGGATAGATGTCTGCCTATTGCACATTACGACGCTCTTGAACTGTCGGCGGTCTCTGTCAGTCAACAGACGAGGTCGGCCTGTACGCTTTTGTTCTGTACGTGTCCCTTCACGTTTCCACTTCACTGTCACATCGGAAACAGTGGACCTAGGCATGTATATGAGTGTGGAAATCGCGCGTACAGACGTATGACCCAAGTGACACCCAATCACCTGACCACGTTCGAAGTCCGTGAGTTCCGTGGAGCGCCCCATTCTGCTCTCTCACGATGTCAATGACTACTGAGGTCGGTATATGGAGTACCTGGCAGCACAGTGCACCTTGTATGAAAAACGTATTTTTTTGGCAGTGTCCATATACTTTTGATCACATAGTGTGTACCTGATAGGAAGAAATTCGCAGAGAGCAAATTATTCTGTAAAAAAAAAAAAAAAAAAAAAAAAAAAAAAAAAAAAAAAAAAAAAAAAAAAAAATCTCGTTGTGTCCTCAAGGAAGTCGTGAATCCAATTACAAATGTAGTGCCAAACTCGGTAAAGGGGTATAATGACGTTTCGTGTCGAGAGCGCTGAACTGTATTAAATGCGTTCGGGAATTTCAGGAATACCGTTACAAACTCGGCCGCGCGAACTGTGTGTAAGGACGGGGGGAGGGGGGGGGGGGAGGGGGGGGGGGGCAGAGAGCAGCAAGTGGGTCAGGACCGCACGCACGGAGCACTGTGTCAAGGTGAAGGTGGGGGGCTGCCCACGCACCGCCGCAGCCCACGTCAGCTGCCTCTCGCGTCTGCTCCACGGACCGCCGCTCCCGAGTGCCGACCTCGTCTTCCTCATCTCTTTCTCTCTCCCTCTTCTCCTCTCCGTCTGTCCTCTGCCGGTCTACTAAGGCCGAGACACCTCCCGCCGAGGCAGCGGCAAGACACTGATTTCGTATTCGGCACGGCGACACTTGAGATCGCCGACCGTGAACATTTACGTTTCGCGTCGTTTGCCGAAATTGCTTACGCCGATTGCCGGGATGGTATCTTCGAAAAGAGCACGGCCTGTTTCTCTCCTCGTCTTTCCCAACCTGAACTGTTCCTTCTCCAAACATACCTACACCGACGGAAAAAAATTGCAGCACCAATAAATTATTGTTGTTGTTGTTGTTGTTGTGGTCTTCAGTCCTGAGACTGGTTTGATGCAGCTCTCCATGCTACTCTATCCTGTGCAAGCTTTTTCATCTCCCAGTACCTACTGCAACCTACATCCTTCTGAATCTGCTTAGTGAATTCATCTCTTGGTTTCCCTCTACGATTTTTACCCTCCACGTTGCCCTCCAGTGCTAAATTGGTGACCCCCTGATGCCTCAGAACATGTCCTACCAACCGATCCCTTCTTCTAGTCAAGTTGTGCCACAAACTCCTCTTCTCCCCAATCCTATTCAATACCCCCTCATTAGTTATGTAGCATTCTTCTGTAGCACCACATTTCGAAAGCTTCTGTTCTCTTCTTGTCCAAACTATTTATCGTCCATGTTTCACTTCGATACATGGCTACACTCCATACAAATACTTTCAGAAACGACTTCCTGACACTTAAATCTATACTCGATGTTTACTAATTTCTCTTCTTCAGAAACGCTTTCCTTGCCATTGCCAGTCTACATTTTATATCCTCTCTATTTCGACCATCATCAGTTATTTTGCTCCCCAAATAGCAAAACTCCTTTACTACTTTAAGTGTCTCATTTCCTAATCTAATTCCCTCAGCATCAGCCGACTTAATTCGACTACATTCCATTATCCTCGTTTTCCTTTTGTTGATGTTTATTTTATATCCTCCTTTCAAGACACTGTCCATTCCGTTCAACTGTTCTTCCAAGTCCTTTGCTGTCTCTGACAGAATTACAATGTCATCGGCGAACCTCAAAGTTTTTATTTCTTCTCCATGGATTTTAATACCTACTCGGAATTTTTCTTTTGTTTCCTTTACTACTTGCTCAATATACAGATTGAATAACATCGGGGATAAGCTACAACCCTGTCTCACTCCCTTCCCAACCACTGCTTTCCTTTCATGCCCCTCGACTCTTATAACTGCCATCTGGTTTCTGTACAAATTGTAAATAGCCTTTCGCTCCCTGTATTCTACCCCTGCCACCTTCAGAATTTGAAAGAGAGTATTTCAGTCAACATTGTCAAAAGTCTACAAATGCTAGAAACGTATATTTGCCTTTCCTTTATCTATTTTCTAAGGTAAATCGAAGGGTGAGTATTGCCTCACGTGTTCCAACATTTCTACGGAATCCAAACTGATCTTCCCCGAGGTCGGCTTCAACCAGTTTTTCCGTTCGTCTGTCGAGAATTCGCGTTAGTATTTTGCAGCTGTGACTTATTAAACTGATAGTCCGATAATTTTCACATCTGTCAACACCTGCTTTCTTTGGGTTTGGAATTATTATATTCTTCTTGAAGTCTGAGGGTATTTCCCCTGTCTCATATATCATGCTCACCAGATGGTAGAGTTTTGTCAGGACTGGCTCTCCCAAGGCTGTCAGTAGTTCTAATGGAATGTTGTCTACTCCCAGGGCCTTGTTTCGACTCAGGTCTTTCATTGCTCTGTCAAACTCTTCACGCAGTATCATATCTCCCATTTCATCTTCATCTACCTCCTGTTCCATTTCCATTATATTGTTCTCAAGAACATCACCCCTGTATAGACCCTCTATATACGCCTTTCTGCTTTCCCTTCTTTGCTTAGAACTGGGTTTCCATCTGAGCTCTTGATATTCATACAAGTGGTTCTCTTGTCTCCAAAGGTCTTTTTAATTTTCCTGTAGGCAGTCTCTATGGTTAATGTCGACTAATGAAATTCCGGTAATGCTATTTGTCTAGGTAACATGAGTGATTCACATTGCAAGGTCAGAAGTTAATGTAAGCGCGAGATGAGCCATCACCATTAAGAAAAGGGTGTTACCGTCATAATGTTCAATGCAAGCAGGCAAACGTGCATGCATTCTACATCTACATCTACATCCATGCTGCACAAGCCTCCTGACGGTGTGTGGCGGAGGGTACTTTGAGTACCGCTATCAGTTCTCCCTTCTATTCCAGTCTAGTATTGTTCGCGGAAAGAAAGATTTTCGGTATGCCTCTGTAAGGCTCTAATCTCTCTGATTTCATCCTCGTGGTCTTTTCGCGAGATATACGTAGGAGGGAGCAATATACTGCTTGACTCTTCGGTGAAGGTATGTTCTCGAAACTTCAACAAACGCCCGTACCGAGCTACTGAGCGTCTCTCCTGCAGAGTCTTCCACTGGAGTTTATCTATCATCTCCGTAACGCTTTCGCGATTACTAAATGATCCTGTAACGAAGCGCGCTGCTCTCCATTGGAGCTTCTCTTTCTCTTCTATCAACCCTATCTGGTATGGATCCCACACCGGTGAGCAGTATTCGAGCGGTTTAAAAAATATGATAGATGATGTGAATATATCATTCTCGCGGGCGTGAGTTCGTTTCCTTCGCCTACCAGGTCGCACACCAAAGGAACCCGTCTTTTCGAATTTCCGAATCATTTTCTCCAGAACCACGGCAGTCATCGGACCAACGCCTTTTTTTCAAACCCTTCAGTGTCCGGAACTTCCGCAGAGCGACGTGTGCACAGTCACCATTCTTGTAATACACCTTTACAAGCAGAGCGGGATCCTGCGTTGAGACAGTCGTGGCGAGCGCCACAGATGCGAAAGGAGGAAAAGCCGTGTACCCGGAGTGTTTATACAAAATTCAGTGGGCCGTGTGCATGACAGGTGTTTTCTTTTACGTAGTCTGACACATACAGCGCCATCTATTGATCTATTTTCACACTATTTTTCTTCTTCTGCCATACGTTTTTCTCCTCCTCCGATAATATTGTGTTGCAGTTTGACGTCATTTGGTCCAGTGGTGTTATTTCTACAGCGTTTTGAAAGTATACTTTTAATTGTAATCACCCTCTATATAATGAAGCAGGCCTTTTCAAGTAGCCTATGCCGCCCGCGGTGGTCTATCGGCTCTAGGCGCTCAGTCCGGAACCGCGCGACTGCTGCGGTCGCAGGTTCGAATCCTGCCTCGGGCATGGATGTGTGTGATGTCCTTAGGTTAGTTAGGTTTAATTAGTTCTAAGTTCTAGGGCACTTATGACCTAAGATGTTGAGTCCCATAGTGCTCAGAGCCATTTCAAGTAGCCTATGAGACAGATCGTACGTATATTGCATTTTTCATTACTCGTACTTTGCCATTATGTTCGTTATGGGTGGTTTAATAAATTTTTTGGAGCTCCCCCCCTCCCTTCTGAGTCCTCTCCCTCCGTCAGCCCCCCCCCCTTTCGTTTTTCCTCTCCACCCCCCCTTTTTCCCCTCTCATCTGTCGAGGTTCCCCCCCCCCCCCCCCCCATCTGCCCTTGGCTGTTGTGTGTCATCTCCTTGCCTACTTTTTAGTGCAGTGTTTCCATTGGGTGTTAAGTGTTGCGCGTGTTTTCCGAAGTGTTGCAAACGGAAATCACGCTGTCGCTGGGTGTGATTTTTATATCTCTTGCGAACAGAAACCAGTCTGTCGACCTGTTTTTTAACTGTCTGTCTACTATTTTACCTGTCTGCTTCCTGTGTATTTTATTAGCATCGCCGACCCTTTGTTTCATGTTTTCACTTTCCACAATTTCCCGCCGTTTTACAATTTAAGTTACCGTTTCATCGCCTGCTTTTATTGTTTCTTATGCACGCCTCCGGTAGCTGAGTGGTGGTCAGAGGGTTAGCCCTCTGTAATTAAAAAAAAACTGAGTTAATCGATCAACAACGAACTTAAACGGGTGTCTTGCGACGTCCGCCCCGAGCAGATACAACGAACAAACGCGAACAAAATGAGATTAAAAAGAAAAAAAAAAGTGGTCAGCGCGACAGACTGTCAATCGTAAGGGCCCGGGTTCCATTTCCGGCTGGCTCGGAGATTTTCTCCGCTCAGGACTGGGTGTTGTGTTGTCCTTACCATCATCATTTCATCCCCATCGACGCGCAAGTCGCCGAAGTGGCGTCAAATCGAAAGACTCACACCCGGCGAGCGGTCTGCCCGACGGGAGACGCTCGTCACATGATATTTTTATTATTATTATTGTTTCTTATCTTCATATGTTTTCAAAATTCTGTAGGCTGCAGAGCAGCGTACTAAGCTGCTGCCAGCCCGCCCCCCTCGGGGCGGGGGAATCGAAATTCAATACAGGGAAACAAAATTTCTTGGAGTTTTTCACATATCACATTGAAGACACCTGAGGTAGAGCATCTGTTGGATGCCCTGCAGTTGCTAATACCCTCAGTAAAAATGTTAGCCTTTCTTTAGGTTAGTTTCATCGTCAGTAATTTACGTCTTGCTTTTAAATTTTCTACTCACCTGTAATGTGAAGTCAGCGAAAAGCGCCAACTTTCTTACGTACAAACGTTTTGCATAGTGGGCTGCACAGTGCTGTATCCTGTGTGCGGATTATTAGCAGGAGGGGAAAAAAAAACATTAACGCAGCGTTCGTAGTGTGTGATCCTAGAGTTGTCGTCCGTTCTCTGTGGTGTAAACGCTTGTCGACGTACTCAAATGGCTCTAAGCACTGTGGGACAGCAGCCCTAGAACTTACAAGGGAACCTCCCCATCGCACCCCCCCCCCCCTCTCCCTCAGATTTAGTTACAAGTTGGCGCAGTGGATAGGTCTTGAAAAACTGAACACAGATCAATCGAGAAAACAGGAAGAAGTTGTGTGGAACTATGAAAAAAAATAAGCAAAATATACAAGGAGAGTGTGAGCTCAGGAGCACCGTGGTCCCTTGGTTAGCGTAAGAAGCTGCGGAACGAGAGGTCCTTGGTTCAAGTCTTCCCTCGGGCGAAAAGTTTATTTTCGCATAGTTATGATCTGTGCGTTCGATAATTGACTTCTCTGTTCACTGTAATAAGTTTAGTGTCTGTGTTTTGCGACCGCACCGCAAAACCGTGCGATTAGTAGACGAAAGGACGTGCCTCTCCAATGGGAACCGAAAACATTTGATCGCAAGGTCATAGGTCAACCGATTCCTTTCTGTTCCGTGCGCTGTAGTCGACTGACGTCGTGTGTTTCGATGTTTGTTTAGGTGTAGCGTCCCCAAACTACGGCGCAGTTACCTCGCATCGGACGGACGGACAGATAATAATTGTCTGAAAATAAAAAATTAAACTTTTCACTTGAGGGAAGACTTGAACCAAGGAACTCTCGTTCCGCAGCCGCTCGCGCTAACCACGGGACCTTGGCGCTCCTTAGCTTACACTCTCTTTGATGTTGACTATCTTGCACATGGACTACTCAGTTTGTACACTCCTGGAAATGGAAAAAAGAACACATTGACACCGGTGTGTCAGAGCCACCATACTTGCTCCGGACACTGCGAGAGGGCTGTACAAGCAATGATCACACGCACGGCACAGCGGACACACCAGGAACCGCGGTGTTGGCCGTCGAATGGCGCTAGCCGCGCAGCATTTGTGCACCGCCGCCGTCAGTGTCAGCCAGTTTGCCGTGGCATACGGAGCTCCATCGCAGTCTTTTTAACACTGGTAGCATGCCGCGACAGCGTGGACGTGAACCGTATGTGCAGTTGACGGACTTTGAGCGAGGGCGTATAGTGGGCATGCGGGAGGCCGGGTGGACGTACCGCCGAATTGCTCAACACGTGGGGCGTGAGGTCTCCACAGTACATCGATGTTGTCGCCAGTGGTCGGCGGAAGGTGCACGTGCCCGTCGACCTGGGACCGGACCGCAGCGACGCACGGATGCACGCCAAGACCGTAGGATCCTACGCAGTGCCGTAGGGGACCGCACCGCCACTTCCCAGCAAATTAGGGACACTGTTGCTCCTGGGGTATCGGCGAGGACCATTCGTAACCGTCTCCATGAAGCTGGGCTACGGTCCCGCACACCGTTAGGCCGTCTTCCGCTCACGCCCCAACATCGTGCAGCCCGCCTCCAGCGGTGTCGCGACAGGCGTGAATGGAGGGACGAATGGAGACGTGTCGTCTTCAGCGATGAGAGTCGCTTCTGCCTTGGTGCCAATCATGGTCGTATGCGTGTTTGGCGCCGTGCAGGTGAGCGCCACAATCAGGACTGCATACGACCGAGGCACACAGGGCCAACACCCGGCATCATGGTGTGGGGAGCGATCTCCTACACTGGCCGTACACCACTGGTGATCGTCGAGGGGACACTGAATAGTGCACGGTACATCCAAACCATCATCGAACCCATCGTTCTACCATTCCTAGACCGGCAAGGGAACTTGCTGTTCCAACAGGACAATGCACGTCCGCATGTATCCCGTGCCACCCAACGTGCTCTAGAAGGTGTAAGTCAACTACCCTGGCCAGCAAGATCTCCGGATCTGTCCCCCATTGAGCATGTTTGGGACTGGATGAAGCGTCGTCTCACGCGGTCTGCACGTCCAGCACGAACGCTGGTCCAACTGAGGCGCCAGGTGGAAATGGCATGGCAAGCCGTTCCACAGGACTACATCCAGCATCTCTACGATCGTCTCCATGGGAGAATAGCAGCCTGCATTGCTGCGAAAGGTGGATATACACTGTACTAGTGCCGACATTGTGCATGCCCTGTTGCCTGTGTCTAAGTGCCTGTGGTTCTGTCAGTGTGATCATGTGATGTATTTGACCCCAGGAATGTGTCCCTTCCTGGGACAATGAATTCACGGTGTTCTTATTTCAATTTCCAGGAGTGTATATTTTGCTTATTTTTTTCATAGTTGCACACAACTCCTTCCTCTTTTTCTCGACTGATCAGTTTTTCAAGGCCTATCCACTGTGCCAACTTATAACTAAATCTGAGGGGGGTGCGATGGGGAGGTTCCCTTGTTACTACTTGAACCCAACTAACGTAGGGACATTACACACGTCCATGCCCGAGGCAGGATTCAAACCTGCGGCCGTAGCGGTCGCGCGGTTCCAGACTGTAGCGCCTAGAACCGCTCGGCCACACCGGCCGACGGGCAGCGTAGACTGCCGAATTGTCTGCGAATACTAGTTGGCTCGTCATGGCTTCCCATTCGCTCTCATGTGGATGAGGCTTCACAGTACAGGTGAGAATTCACTGCGGGTGTTTCGTGCAGTCACTCCCCCGCACCAGAGAGCGCCCTGGTCACCGCTGCGGATCGAGTAACTGCAAAAACTGGACCCAGCCGGGCAGCAATCCGTCGTAAACAAGGCATTCCTGAGCGGCCGTGGCCGTGGGCTCAACTGGAGCCATCAATTCTGCTTGCCGCCGCCTAAACGAGGGATTTCCTGCGCCTCTGCCCTCCCGCGCCTTCTAGGATGTCGGCCCGGGATCGCGTTTTGCCTGGAACGCGGGGACGCCCAATTTACACGAGATGTGTTACGCCGGCGTCACTCGACGCGCTGCCAAGAAAGCTGTCAGCGGGCTTGGCCCAGGGCCTGCTGACTCACCGTGTAGAACCAGCGCGATATTCCACCGTCACATAATGGGGCATCCATTAATTGCTGGAGCTCAGAATGGGAGGTGGGGGTGGACACAACGTCAACTAATTAAGTAACAGAGGATATATTATTATAACGGATAAGAAAGATAAAATAAACCTAAATTGCTTGGGGTTTGCTGATGACCTAGCATTACTAGCTAATAATATTAAGGAAGCCACGAAACAAATAACAAGCTTACAAAATATAGCACAAAAATTAGGACTCCAGATATCATTTGAAAAGACTGAAATAATGGTAACGGATCCACTTGTAATAGATCACATCACAGTGAACAATAGGGAAATTAAAATAGTGAAACAATTTAAATACCTGGGTGAAATTATAACACATAAATTGGACGAGAAACCTGCATGGCGAGCAAGAACTAATAAAATGATAAAAGCTCAAAAACTAACATGGTCTACGTACAATAAAAAATGTCTATCAATTAAAACAAAATTAAAACATTACAAGACGGTGGTTCAACCAGAGGTTACATACGGAAGTGAAACCTCTTTTTAAAGTCACCCAGAAAAACAGAATTGACAAAATTTTAAAAGTAGAGAGAAGAATTGCTAGAACATGCATAAATAAGAAATATCAAAAAGCTGGGCAATGGCGGATAGTTCCAAATGAAGTGGTATACAGAGAACTGGAGCCCATCACTGATACTATACGAAAGAAAAGGATCTCTTTTTGTGGTCACATTCTGAGGACACCAGAAACCAGATTATCAAGGAAAATTATTGAGAAACTCTGGAATTTGAAACAACAAGGAGGATGGCTTAAGGAAATAAGAGAGGATATGGAAGAACTGGAAATAACTCGGGATGATTTGCAGAACAAAACGCCAAATTTAAAGAAGTTGAGGGACACAGAAATAAGATTTAAACCAAAAATTGACAAACGACATACAATGAAAAGGGTATTTACAGATAAGGAACGACGAAAAGCATCGGAACGAATGAAGAGATACTGGGCCACTCGGAAGGGGAAAATACCAAAGAAGAGGACCGGAAATGATTGACTGAAGTGGTCCCCATGAGGCAGTAAAAGCAGAAGAAAGAAAGAAGAACGGATAATCTTTTGTTTTATACACTGAAGAGCCGCAGAAACTGGTACACCTGCCTAATATCGTGTAGGGTCTCCTCGAGCGTGCCGAAGTGCCGCAACACGACTAATGTCTCAAGTTCTGCTGGAGGGACTTGACATCATAAATCCTGCAGCGCTGTCAGTAAATCCGTAAGAATACGAGGGGGGTGGACATCTCTTCTGAACAGCATGTTGATGGCACCCCATATACGCTCGACAATGTTCAAGGACTGGGGAGTTTGGTGACCGTCGGAAGTGTTTGAACTCGGAAGAGTGTTCCTGGAACCACACTGTAGCAATTCTGAGCCGCGCGGGATTAGCCGAGCGGTCTAAGGTCGCTGCAGTCATGGACTGTGCGGCGGGTCCCGGCGGAGGTTCGAGTCCTCCCTCGGGCATGGGTGTGTGTGTTTGTTCTTAGGATAATTTAGGTTAAGTAGTGTGTAAGCTTAGGGGCTTATGACCTTAGCATTTAAGTCCGATAAGATTTCACACACATTTGAACATTTTTTGGTAGCAATTCTGAACGTGTGGATTGTCGCATTGTCCTGCTGAAATCGCCGAAATACGTCGGAATGCACAGTGGACACGAATGGATGCAGGTGATCAGACAGGATGCTTACGTACGTGTCACCTGTCAGAGTCGTATCCAGATGTATCAGGGATCCCATATCACTCAAACTGCACACGCTCCACACCATTACAGAGCCTCCACTAGCTTGAACAGTTCCCTGCTGGACGTGGAGTCCCTGGTAGTAGGTGGCAGCACAGTGCACCTAATATGAAAAATGTATGTTTTTGGGGGTGTCCGGATACTTTTGATCATATAGTGTATGATAGTAAGACAGAGATTCAAGAACCAGATTTTAAATTGTACGCTACAGTCGCAGGTTCGAATCCTGCCTCAGGCATGGATGTGTGTGATGTCATTAGGTTAGTCAGGTTTAAGTAGTTCTAAGTTCTAGCGGACTGATGACTTCAAAAGTTAAGTCCCATAGTGCTCAGAGCCATTTGACCCATTTTATAATTCTAACACATTTCCAGTGGCAAATGTAAACTCTGACCACAATCTGTCGGTTATGAACTGTAGACTGAAATCGAAGAAACTGCGAAAAGGTGGGAATTTAAGGAGATGGGACATGGATAAACTGAATCAGAGGTTGCAAGTGGTTCAAATGGCTCTGAGCAGTATGGGACTTAACTTCTGAGGTCATCAGTCCCCTAGAACTTGGAACTACTTCAACCTAACTAACCTAAGGGCATCACACACATCCATCCCCGAGGCAGGAGTCGAACCTGCGATGTAGCGGTCGCGCGGTTCCAGACTGTAGCGGCTAGAACCGCTCGGCAACAAAAAAATGGCTCTGAGCACTATAAGACTTAACTTTTGAGGTCATTAGTCGCCTAGAACTTAGAACTAATTAAACCTAACTAACCTAAGGACATCACACACATCCATGCCCGAGGCAGGATTCGAACCTGCGACCGTAGCGGTCACGCGGTTCCAGACTGACGCGCCTAGAACCGCACGGCTACACCGGCCGGCGCTCGGCAACACCGGCCGGTCAAAACACTAACACGAATTGTTTACAGACGAATGGAAAAACTGGTAGAAGTGACCTTGGGGAAAGTCAGTTTGGATTCCGTAGAAATGTTGGTACACCTGAGGCAATACTGACCCAACCACGTATCTTAGAAGATAGATTAAGGAAAGACAAACCTACGTTTCTAGCATTTGTAGACTTAGATAAAGCTTTTGACACTGTTGACTGTAATACTCTCTTTCAAACTCTGAAAGTGGCAGGGGTAAAATACAGGGAGCGAAAGGCTATTTGCAATTTATAAGAGTCGAGGGGCATGAAGGCGAAGCAATGGTTGGAATGGTTGGGAAGGGAGTGAGACAGGGTTGTAGACTATCCCTGATGTTATTCAGTCTGTATACTGGGCAAGCAGTAAAGGAAACGAAAGAAAGTTCGGAGTAGGTATTAAAATCCATGGAGAAGAAATAAAAACTGTGAGGATCGCCGATGACATTGTAATTCTGTCAGAGACAGCAAAGAACTTGGAAAAGCAGTTGAACGGAATGGACAGTGTTTTGAAAGGAGGGTATAAGATGAACATCAACAAAAGCAAAACGAGGATAATGGAGTGTAGTCGAATTAAGTCGGGTGATGCTGAGGGAATTAGATTAGGAAATGAGACACTTAAAGTAGTAAAGGAGTTTTGCTATTTGGGGAGCAAAATAACTGATGATGGTTGAAGTAGAGAGGATATAAAATGTAGACTAGCAATGGCAAGGAAAGCGTTTCTGAAGAAGAGAAATTTGTTAACATCGAGTAGAGATATAAGTGTCAGGAAGTCGTTTCTGGAAGTATTTGTATGGAGTGTAGCCATGTATGGAAGTGAAACATGGACGATAAATAGTTTAGATAAGAAGAGAATAGAAGCTTTCGAAATGTGGTGCTACAGAAGAATGCTACATAACTAATGAGGGGGTATTGAATAGGATTGGGGAGAAGAGGAGTTTGTGGTACAACTTGACTAGAAGAAGGGATCGGTTGGTAGGACATTTTCTGAGGCATCAAGGGATCACCAATTTAGTATTGGAGGGCAGCGTGGAGGGTAAAAATCGTAGAGGGAGACCAAGAGATGAATACCCTAAGCAGATTCAGAAGGATTTAGGTTGCTTGGACATGAAGAGGGTTGCACAGGATAGAGTAGCATGTAGAGCTGCATCAAACCAGTCTCTGGACTGAAGACCACATCAACAACTGTTTTCGACGTGATAATTAGGCCTTCACGAGTTCTCCTCGTAACGTGCCATTCGAGTGTACTTGCGAGCCGTCGGTGAGGCAGAATGCTTCACCGTACTGTGACGGTTTCTCGCATGCCGCACGGGCAGGAAGCATTTTCACAGCGAGCAGGCGACCGATTCCCACCCCCGCCGTAACTCACCCCCGTGACGAATCGATCCCATCTTGGCGGCAGACTCGCGGAATCTGTCTTCCGTCGCAGAGCTATTTCCTGTCGAAATTGTCTCCGACGGGGGAATGCCTTGGCTCCGCTCAGGCGAAGATGGGTATCTGTAAGCTAATGCAGATGAGAAGAAAAACAATCCTGTAATGTTCAAATACGCTATTAACACTTTGCCGTTCGGTATATACAGGGTGGTCCATTGATCGTGACCGGGACAAATCGAAATAAGCATCAAACGAAAAAACTACAAAGAACGAAACTCGTTTAGCTAGAAGGGGGAAACCAGATGGCGCTATGGTTGGCCCGCTAGATGGCGCTGCCATAGGTCAAACGGATATCAACTGCGCTTTTTTAAAAATAGGAACCCCCATTTTTTGTTACATATTCGTGTAGTACGTACAGAAATATGAATGTTTTAGTTGGACCACTTTTTTCGCTTTGTAATAGATGGCGATGTAATGGTCACAAACGTGTAAGTACGTGGTATCACGTAACATTCCGCCAGTGTGGACGGTATTTGGTTCGTGATACATTACCCGTGTTAAAATGGACCGTTTACCAATTGCGGAAAAGGTAAATATCGTGTTGATGTATGGCTATTGTGATCAAAATGCCCAACGGGCGTGTGCTATGTTTGCTGCTCGGTATCCTGGACGACATCATCCAAGTGTCCGGACCGTTCGCCGGATAGTTACGTTATTTAAGGAAACAGGAAGTGTTCAGCCACATGTGAAACGTCAACCACGACCTGCTACAAATGATGATGCGCAAGCAGGTGTTTTAGCTGTTGTCGCGGCTAATCCGCACGTCAGTAGCAGACAAATTGCGCGAGAATCAGGAATCTCAAAAACGTCGGTGTCGAGAATGCTACATCAACATCGATTGCATCCGTACCAAATTTCTATGCACCAGGAATTGCATGGCGACGACTTTGAACGTCGTGTACAGTTCTGCCACTGGGCACAAGAGAAATTATGTGACGATGACAGATTTTTTGCACGCGTTCTATTTAGCGACGAAGCGTCATTCACCAACAGCGGTAACGTAAACCGGCATAATATGCACTATTGGGCAACGGGAAATGCACGATGGCTGCGACAAGCGAAACATCAGCGACCTTGGCGGGTTAATGTATGGTGCGGCATTATGGGAGGAAGGATAAGTGCCCCGCATTTTATCGATGGCAATTTAAATGGGGCAATGTATGCTGATTTCCTACGTAATGTTCTACCGATGTTACTACAAGATGTTTCACTGCATGACAGAATGGCGATGTACTTCCAACGTGATGGATGTCCGGCACATAGCTAGCGTGCGGTTGAAGCGGTATTGAATAGCATATTTCATGACAGGTGGATTGGTCGTCGAAGCACCATACCGTGGCCCGCATGTTCACCGGATCTGACGTCCCCGGATTTCTTTCTGTGGGAAAAGTTGAAGGATATTTGCTATCGTGATCCACAGACAACGCCTGACAACATGCGTCAGCGCATTGTCAGTGCATGTGCGAACATTACGGAAGGCGAACTACTCGCTGTTGAGAGGAATGTCGTTACACGTATTGCCAAATGCATTGAGGTTGACGGACATCATTTTGAGCATTTATTGCATTAATGTGGTATTTACAGGTAATCACGCTGTAATAGCATGCGTTCTCAGAAATGATAAGTTCACAAAGGTACATGTATCACATTGCAACAACCGAAATAAAATGTTGAAACGTACCTACGTTCTGTATTTTAATTTAGAAATGTACTTGTTACCAATTGTTCGTCTAAAATTGTGAGCCATACGTTTGTGACTATCACAACACCATCTATGACAAAGCGAAAAAAGTGGTCCAACTAAAACATTCATATTTCTTTACGTACTACAGGAATATGTAATAAAAAATAGGGGTTCCTATTTTTAAAAAAAACGCAGTTGATATCCGTTTGGGCCATGGCAGCGCCATATAGCTGGCCAACCATAGCGCCTTCTGGTTTGCCCCTTCAAGCTATATGAGTTTCGTTCTTTGTAGTTTTTTCGTTTGACGCTTATTTCGTGAGATATTTGGCCCGGTCACTATAAATGGACCACCCTGTATAGTTTTGGCAATACCGGCCATGACCTTTCTCTTCTGTGCGGATGCTCATATATTCCCCGAACTCTTACGTGACTTGGTAAGAATGTCTTCCACGAGTAATGCGTGTGTTGGGGTGGGACAATACGAATGTAGGGTATGGACATACAAGGTGAGAATGTGGGTCTCACTGGAGGCGTGAGCAAGATAGTCCCTGCAGTCGCACTATCTTCTGTGTCCTCGGTCGCTCAGATGGATAGGGCGTCTGCCATGTAAGCAGGAGATCTCAGGTTCGAGTCGCAGTTGGGGGACATGTCTTCACCTGTCCCCGTTGATATATATCAACGCCCGTCAGCTGCTACAGATATTAATGTATAATTCTAATTTGATTCACATTCAATGATAATGGCGTCTATGTGGATTTGAAGGCAGTGTCGCCTAACATCAACTCACCACATCCAGTCTGAAAGGTAACTAACGGTCACGACCGAAACAGAGTGGAGATACAGCAAACCTGATTTTCATCCTCGTAATGGCGGCACGATCGCCGCTCTTATGCGACTGCCGCGAGATCTGAACAGACGTCATCTTTCAGTTGCAGAAATACAGGGCTATTACAAATGATTGAAGCGATTTCACAGCTCTACAATAACTTTATTATTTGAGATATTTTCACAATGCTTTGCACACACATACAAATACTCAAAAAGTTTTTTTAGGCATTCACAAATGTTCGATATGTGCCCCTTTAGTGATTCGGCAGACATCAAGCCGATAATCAAGTTGCTCCCACACTCGGCGCAGCATGTCCCCATCAATGAGTTCGAAAGCATCGTTGATGCGAGCTCGCAGTTCTGGCACGATTCTTGGTAGAGGAGGTTTAAACACTGAATCTTTCACATAACCCCACAGAAAGAAATCGCATGGGGTCAAGTTGGGAGAGCGTGGAGGCCATGACACAAATTGCTGATCACGATCTCCACCACGACAGATCCATCGGTTTTCCAATCTCCTGTTTAAGAAATGCCGAACATCATGATGGAAGTGCGGTGGAGCACCATCCTGTTGAAAGATAAAGTCGGCACTGTCGGTCTCCAGTTGTGGCATGAGCCAATTTTCCAGCATGTCCAGATACACTTGTCCTGTAACGTTTTTTTCACAGAAGAAAAAGGGGCCGTAAACTTTAAACCGTGAGATTGCACAAAACACGTTAACTTTTGGTGAATTGCGAATTTTCTGGACGAATGCGTGAGGATTCTCTACCGCCCAGATTCGCACATTGTGTCTGTTCACTTCACCATTAAGAAAAAATGTTGCTTCATCACTGAAAACAAGTTTCGCACTGAACGCATCTTCTTCCACGAGCTGTTGCAACCGCGCCGAAAATTCAAAGCGTTTGACTTTGTCATCGGGTGTCAGGGCTTGTAGCAATTGTAAACGGTAAGGCTTCTGCTTTAGCCTTTTCCGTAAGATTTTCCAAACCGTGGGCTGTGGTACGTTTAGCTCCCTGCTTGCTTTATTCGTCGACTTCCGCGGGCTACGCGTGAAACTTGTTCGTACGCGTTCGACCGTTTCTTCGCTCACTGCAGGCCGACCCGTCGATTTCCCGTTACAGAGGCATCCAGAAGCTTTAAACTGCGCATACCATCGCCGAATGGAGTTAGCAGTTGGTGGATCTTTGTCGAACTTCGTCCTGAAGTGTCGTTGCACTGTTATGACTGATTGATGTGAGTGCATTTCAAGCACGACATACGCTTTCTCGGCTCCTGTCGCCATTTTGTCTCACTGCGCTCTCGAGCGCTCTGGCGGCAGAAACCTGAAGTGCGGCTTCAGCCGAACAAGAGTTTTTCTACGTATTTGTAGTGTGTCGTGACCATATGCCAATGAATGGAGCTACAGTGAATTTATGAAATCGCTTCAATCATTTGTAATAGCCCTGTGTACCTACCAACGTTCGCACCACTCCTTCTTGGTGTGGCGATATTTTTTTTTTTTCGTACGTGCATACTACATTCCCACGCGTCTGCTAGTGTGCAAAACATGGCTCCAAGCACTATGGGACTGAACATCTGAGGTCATCAGTCCGCTAGACTTAGAAATACTTAAAACTAACTAACATAAGGACATCACACACATCCATCCCGGAGGCAGCATTCGAACCTGCGACCGTAGCGGTGGCGCGGTTCCGGACTGAAGTGGCTAGAACCGCTCGGCCACAGAGGTCGGCTGTTAGTGTGCACCCAGGGGTCGTAGAGACACTACGAGACTATAATCATAGAGGCGTTTGATCAGGCATACTGCCCGCATTCCATATGTCAAATGAAAGGGTCGAAGCTCTGACAACTGCTGCAATCGGTGTTACGTTCAGGCATGCATTGCGCAGTACATCTACATCTACATCTACATCTACATCCATACTCCTCAAGCCACCTGACGGTGTGTGGCGGAGGGTATTTGAATACCTCTTATCGGTTCTCCCTTCTATTCCAGTCTCGCCTTGCTCGTGGAAAGAAGGATTGTCGGTATGCCTCTGTGTGGGCTCTAATCTCTCTGATTTTATCCTCACGGTCTGCTCGCGAGATATGCGTAGGAGGGAGCAATATACTGCTTGACTCTTCGGTGAAGGTATGTTCTCGAAACTTCAAAAAAGCCCGTACCGAGCTACTGAGCGTCTCTCCTGCAGAGTCTTCCATTGTAGTTTATCTATCATCTCCGTAACGCTTTCGCGACTACTGAACGATCCTGTAACGAAGCGCGCTGCTCTCCGTTGGATCTTCTCTATCTCTTCTATCAACCCTATCTGGTACGGATCCCACACTGGTGAGCAGTATTCGAGCAGTGGGCGAACAAGCGAACTGTAACCTACTTCCTTTGTTTTCGGATTGAATTTCTTTAGGATTCTTCCAATGAATCTGAGTCTGGCATCTGCTTTACCGACGATCAACTTTATATGATCATTCCATTTTAAATCACTCCTAATGCGTACTCCCAGATAATTTATGGAATTAACTGGTTGCAGTTGCTGACCTGCTATATTGTAGCTAAATGACAAAGGATCTTTCTTCCTATGTATTCGCAGCACATTACACTTCTCTACATTGAGATTCAGTTGCCATTCCCAGCACCATGCGTCAATTCGTTGCAGATCCCCCTGCATTTCAGTACAATTTTCCATTGTTACAACCTCTCGTTACACTACAGCATCATCCGCAAAAAGCCGCAGTGAACTTCCGATGTCATCCACAAGGTCATTTATGTATATTGTGAATAGCAACGGTCCTACGACACTCCCCTGCGGCACACCTGAAATCACTCTTACTTCGGAAGACTTCTCTCCATTGACAATGACATGCTGCGTTCTGTTAGCTAGGATCTCCTCTATCCAATCACACAATTGGTCTGATAGTCGATATGCTCTTACTTTGTTCATTAAATGATTGTGGGGGAACTGTATCGAACGCCTTGCGGAAGTCAAGAAACACGGCATCTACCTGTGAACCCGTGTCTATGGCCCTCTGAGTCTCGTGGACGAATAGCGCGAGTTGGGTTTCACACGATCGTCTTTTTCGAAACCCGTGCTGATTCCTACAGAGTAGATTTCTAGTCTCCAGAAAAGACATTGTACTCGAACATAATATGTGTCCCAGAATTCTACAACTGATCGACGTTAGAGATATACGTCTATAGTTGTGGACATGTGTTCGATGTCCCTTCTTGAAGCTGGGGATGACCTGTGCCCTTTTCCAATCTTTTGGAACGCTACGCTCTTCTAGAGACCTACGCTACACCGCTGCGAGAAGGGGGGCAATTTCCTTCGCGTACTCTGTGTAGTTAGCAGAGTAAGCAAGTGGGCTAGTTAGAGAGCATCAACTTCTTAATCTTATTGTCTCCGCTATTATTTGGTTTCGTTCTTTCACCTTGTAGCGCTCAGAAAGCTTAAATTTAAAGTCACTCACCCTCTTTTCTTCCCGCGTAACGGCGACTGTACCAGACAGCCGCGCTACGAGGAACAGAATGCAGTATGTCTGTGTGTGGGTGTGCGTGTGTGTGTGACGTAACAGCTACGTGCAGCTAGTTGAGGTCGACGAAAACAAGCAAGGTCTCAGCATTAACCCCGGGACCTTGCGGCTAAAACTGGACCCAGTGGGCGTGTAATTTACGACAGCTAGCGGGCTCTGGAACGCGTAAAGTACGTGCGAGAGACAGAGAGAGAGGGAGTATGTGAGAGAGCGAGAGACACGCCAATCTGTTCTAGAACTGTGGAACTTGCCTGGTGTTGATGCATTGTGAACGCATCTTCCGCATTAAAATCAACACAGACTCCGCAAACTAAAATCGTGCGAAACACAGCTCACTCGGTTTGTCGGTGATCCGCACAGCGCAGTAGACAGTGGCGCCCAAGCTAATGCCGTATTCCTTGACGCCAGGAAGGGATTCCACACCGCTCCGCACTGCCGTCTAGTGGGAAAAGAAAAGAGGAAAATTACGTGCCTGTCGGGTAGCGGACCGGATTTGCGACTGCATGCGGAACTCCCCATCAGATGTACCGAATGCTTTCTCAGAAAATTATTTTGAACAATTGGTTCATGAGCCCACTCGAAGCGTAAACGGTTGCGAAAGCATACTTGACCTCTTAGCAACAAATAATCCTGGACAAATAGGGAGTATCGTGACGAAAACAGGGATTAGCGACCACAAGGCAGTTGCTGCTAGGCCGAATACCGTAACACCCACACCTATGAAAAAGAAACGCAAGGTACATCTATTTAAAAAAGCTGATAAAAATGCTCCCAACACCGTTTTGAGAGACAATTACGGATAAATAAAAAATAGTAATTTACTTCTTAAATTTTGATTCACTAAAAGTAAAACTCTCCCTGTCTCCCCATATGGTGGGGTTTGAAAGAGAGGAATTAGAGTTTTACAAATGTTGACCCACATATTAATTTTTATTATAAAATGTTAGGTTCGTGAGTCAGTTAGTTTTTTAGTTAATGAGTTCACTTGTTAGTAAGTAGGATGCTTGGTTAGTTAGTTACATAGTCCGACGATTTGTTTGATAATAGAAAGTTGTGGCCTCAGGAACACGAAACAAACAAAACTTATCCGAATCTGCGGAAAGAAGTAATATTTGGGTCAACATTTGTAAAACTCTTAATTCCTCTCTCTCAAATCCCAACCTATGGGGAGAGAGAGAGAGCTCCAGTTTTAGCGAATCAAAATTTACGAACTAAATATTTTTTATTTATCCGTAACCATTTTCCACGCAAAAATGAGAGCATGGATTTTCTTGAATTACAGCGCCGTCTACCAACAATCAAAACAAATGTTTAAGACAAAATGTGCGTAGTTTTTTATGTAGAATCTGATTCTGCAATAAAAAAATTGTGGTTCCCATTTGAAATTTTAAATTTCCCTCCCGTCCTACCCCCCCAGGGGACTGGGGTGGCGCGCTAATTTTAGCACCAACGGATGTCCCCCTCGAAAATAATCAACTACACATTTTTTCGTGTGAAGCTTATTTTCCGAGTTATTCTGGTTTGTTAACTTAAAATTTACACCCTGTATATGGAGTCTAGACAGACGATAAAGCCGGCCGCTGTGGCCGAGCGGTTCTAGGCGCTTCAGTCTGGAACCGTGGTCGCAGGTTCGAATCCTGCCTCGGGCATGGATGTGTGTGATGTCCTTAGTTTCGGCTTAAGTAGCTCTAAGTTCTAGGGGACTGATGACCTCAGAAGTTAATTCCCATAGTGCTCAGAGCCATTTTGAACCAGACGATAAAATTTTCACTAAGTAACACAGCTCAGTATCTTCAGTTTGCGCTTTCATCGGTAAATATGAAGGTCTTCTGCCGAACGATACGATAGGATCTGTCACGATGAAGCGATGTGGCATGAGCGTTTCTTTATGCATGCGCGCATGCATGTACAAGTATGCACACGTACGACCGAGCAGCTATTACCACGGAGTGGCGTGCCGAGGCGGGTGACCTTAATAGCGAGACCGTCGACGCGACATGTTTCAGACGCCATCGCTGCTGGTAAAAGTGCCTTGCGCAAACTTTACGCCTCAGGACAAGTCGTTAGTGCGTGCGTTTATGTAAGGCACGAGTGACGCAACTGTCGACTACATCTGCATGTATACTACGCAGGCCGCTAACGGTGTGTGGCGGAGGATACTGCGCCACTTTTCCCGTTCCAGTCGCGAGTGGCTCGCAGGAAGAAAAATTGCCGGTAAGCTTCCGTGAGGGCTCGAATCTCTCTAACTGAGGACATGCGCGGAAAAACGGGCTAACTCTCAAATGCAGAAGCTTAGAGGCAAGTGTTGCCATCTGTTGCTGGGGACAGGAACTATCAAAATTGACATTGGTCGCACCCCTAAATATCACTTACAGGTGAGACCAATGTCAGTTTTCATTAGTACCCATACGCAGCAACAGATGGCAATACTTACCTCTAAGCTTCTGCATTTGAGAGTTATCCCGTTCTTCCGCGCACGTCTGTAGTTGTATCTTCAGGTCTTATTGCGAGATACACATAGGAACAAAAAATAGTGTATTGATTGAGTCTTCAAGGAACGTACACTATTGAAACTTTTAACACTAGACTACAGCATGATGCACAACGCCTCTTTTGCAGCGTCTGCCGTCGGAGTTGGCTCACGATCTCCGTGGCGCTTTCGTGCTTAAGAAATGAATCTGTGACGAAATGCGCTGCTCTTCTCTGGATCCTCTGTTTCCTCTATTGATCCTATCTGGTACGGATTCCATATTGACGAGCAGTATTCAGGTACTGGTCGAACAAGTGTATTGTAAGCTACTTTCTTTGTTGATGGGCTACATTTCCTGAGGGTTCTACCAATCAATCTTAAGTCTAGCATGTGCCTTACGCCTTATGTGATCGCTCCATTTCAAATCACTCTGTACGGATGCTCCCCGGTGTTCTACGGAAGTAACTGCCTCCAGTGATTGTTCTGCAATCGTGTAATGATAGGGTAAAGGGTCTTTCTGTCTACACTATGTGATCAAGAGTATCCAGACACTTCAAAAACATACGTTTTTCATATTAGGTCGATTGTGCTGCCAGTTACTGCCAGCTACTCAATATCAGCGACGTCAGTAGTCATTAGACATCGTGAGAGAGCAGAATGGGGCGCTCCGTGGAACTCACGGACGTCAAACGTGGTCGGGTGATTGGGCGTCACTTCTGTCATACGTCTGTACACGAGATTCCCACACTCCTAAACATCTCTAGGTCCACTGTTTCCGATGTGATAGTGAAGTGGAAACGTGAAGGGACACGTACAGCACAAAAGTGTACAGGCCGACCTCGTCTGTTGACCGACAGAGACTACCGACAGTTGAACAGAGTCATAATGTGTAACAGGCAGACATCTATCCAGACCATCAGACAGGAATTCCAAACTGCATCAGCATCCACTGCAAGAACTGTGACAGTTTAGGCGGGAGGTGAGAAAACTTGGATTTCATGGTCGAGCGGCTGCTCATAAGCCACACATCACGCTGGTAAATGCCAAACGACGCCTCGCTTGGTGTAAGGAGCGTAAACACTGGACGATTGAACAGTTGAAAAACGTTGTGTGGAGTGACGAATCACGGTACACAATGTGGCGATCCGATGGCAGGGTGTGGGTATGGCGAATGCCCGGTGAACGTCATCTGCCATCGTGTGTAGTGGCAACAGTAAAATTCGGAGGTGGTGGTGTTATGGTGTGGTTATGTTGTTATGGTGTGGTTATGTTTCTCATGGAGGGGGGGGGGGCCTTGCACGCCTTGTTGTTTTGCGTGGCACTATCACAGCACATGTCTACATTGATGTTTTAAGCACCTTCTTGCTTCCCACTGTTGAAGAGTAATTGAGGGATGCCGATTGCATCTTTGAACACGATCGAGCACCTGTTCATAATGCACGGCCTGTGGCGGAGTGGTTACACGAAATTAACATCCCTGTAATGGACTAGCCTGCACAGAGTCCTGACCTGAATCCTATAGAACACCTTTGGAATGTTTCGGAACGCCGACTTCGTGCCAGGCCTCACCGACCGACATCGATACCTCTCCTCAGTGCAGCACTCCGTGAAGAATGGGCTGCCATTCCCCAAGAAACCTTCCAGCACCTGACTGAACGTATGCCTACGAGAATGGAAGCTGTCATCATGGCTAAGGGTGGGCCAACACCGTATTGAATCCCAGCAATACCGATGGAGGGCGCCACGAACTTGTAAATCATTTTCAGCCTGGTGTCCGGATACTTTTGATCACATTTTGTATGTATGGCTCAGCTCGCATTCCGTGCACCGTGCGTCGATCCTGTGCAGGTCTTCCTGCTTTGCGCTACAGTTTGCTAGCGTCGCGACCTCTCAGTACCCAATAGCATCATACGCGAAAAGCCTCATGAAACGTCCCATGTTATCTACTACGTGTCTTGTATGTTTTGTGAAAAGGAACTGTCCTATAACACTCCCCTGGGACACACCCTACGAGTTATCCTCCGATCAAAATGTGATACTGTGTCCTGTTCGCTAGAAACTCTTCAGTCCAATCAGACTGTTGGTCTTATATTACGTTCTCTTGTATTTTGTTCACCTGGTTCGAGTTTAGGGGGAATAGCGAGGGGCCTGCACCGTCGATGGGAATTTGGACTGAAGAGGGAGGAAGTTGGGGTAGTGGGTACAATTGTGCAACGATACACGTTACTACCATGAAATACATTCAAAAAGAGTAATTTCAATGATTTAACACAATTTTTTTTTTAAAAAAGCGTAGTAGATGGTGGTTGCGCGTGTTGTCGTCCGCAACACATGCGGCTCTGCGTTGGAATACAGCCAGTGCTTCGTACCGAGTTCTGTGTGAAACCGAGAATGAGACATGTAAGTGAAATTAACAGCGATAAAAAAAAAAAACTTTTAAATGTTCGTGGAGCCTTTGTGTGACTGTTGTAGGCCCCACAACGGACGTCATTGTTAGCAAACGAATGACCGAATCATTCTTGGCATACTTTGCGCGAAAAATCCTGCAAGATACAAGTGTCTCAGGGGCGTATAGGGGAAGGCGCAATGAAAAGTAATGGCTGAACACGAAGGAAAAGGTGTTCGATCATTAATGTCCATTAACAATATGCCGTCTACGCAGAGAATATGCAGTCGCGGCACTGTGAAGACACATCATGCAAATTAAAAATTACATAAAAGTGACATGGTTTTCCAGAATGAGATTTTCACTCTGCAGCGGAGTGTGCGCTGATACTATGAAACTTCCTGGCAGATTAAAACTGTGTGCTCGACCGAGACTCGAACTCGGGACCTTTGCCTTTCGTGGGCAAGTGCTCTACCATCTGAGCTACCCAAGCACGACTCACACCCCCTCCTCGCAGCTTTACTTCTGCCAGTATCTCGTCTCCTGCGAAAGGCAAAGGTCCCGAGTTCAAGTCTCGGTCGGGCACACAGTTTTAATCTGCCAGGAAGTTTGACATGCTTTTTGTTAGAAATAAAAGACAGAATAATATTAACTTCGTACTACATTGAGAACAACTAATTATCATTTACATAATAATCTTTACAAAGGAACAACAGAATGGCGTCCGTATCGTGCGAGAGCGAGACACGAAAGACAAAACTCACAACAGATAACAAGACATCCGAAGTACAAACACATTAGACGAACGAAATTAGTCCAGCGATTAGGTATGAAGTTTTACAGCCCGGATGGGGATTGCATTGTTAGCGGTTCCAAGCGACGTTTGCGGTTAAGTCCATACAAGTACGTTCCGTTTGAAGGACACGTGTATACTGCCAGTTATGTTTCTTGCTTGGTGGCGCAAAACTCGTCACTTACCACCGCCATGAGTAGTGACAAATCGCAGCAGACGCATTAAAAATTCAATAAGTAACTCGCTACGATTACGTTTAACGCTTGCGTTAGTTACGCCATTCACAGCACAGCGCTAAGAACATTGCTGAACGCTCATTGGTTCCCAGAGATTGCGTGACGCAGATGCGCAGAACAAACCTAAACTCAACCGCCATTGTTCATGACTCCAACTATAGTTCAAAATGGTTCAAATGGCTCTGAGCACTATGCGACTTAACTTCTGAGATCATCAGTCCCCTAGAACTCAGAACTACTTAAACCTAACTAACCTAAGGACATCACACACATCCATGCCGAGGCAGGATTCGAACCGGCTCCAGACTGTAGCGCCTAGAACCGCACGGCCACTCCGGCCGGCACTCCAACTATAGGATTCGAGACACTGTCGTAAATTAGAAGTAAGAGCACGCGTGCATCGTTTACAGTTATATGTAAAGTTTTTTTTTTTAATTACCGCTACCAGTCACAAACTTTGCCAACTGTTGTATTACTTATTTATTTAGCTACGTGTTTCGAGGGTCATACCTCATCTTCAGGCTAAATGACATTACAAAAACTGTTTTACAATAAGGTCATACTGATATTACGTAGTCTTTTCGTAAATGCTGTGGTCATCCTGTGGAAGAAGAGAAAACTTAGTAAGAGGCGATGCCGCTTTGGAAGCTGGACTGATGTTTGCACGAAAATGTTGTGTAACGCTCACTCACTTTGTTCTTCTGGCGTGGCAGTCTCGTTGTGATGCGTTGCGGTGTGTCCATTTCCGTGGCTCTCTTGGTCACTGTTCACAAATTGTCACTAACTTAGCAGGAACTTGGAAACACGATCTCAAAAGCAAATCTGTAGTGCAGTGGAGAAGATGGCGCTCGAAATACAGCTGGTTTCGATATCACTATCTATTTGTCGATCTATGTGATGTCAGATGTTTACATGTCTTCTGCACGCCTTGTTATCGTATTACAGATGTAGGTTGACGAAATAAATTACAAGTTGGGCACCTGTTACAATATTATTGAACACATCATGATATAAACTATTTATTTGACATACTTCTAAGCTGTTGCTGGGGTAGAGTCAAACGACCGTCATGTTATGTATCTTTTGTTCTAAGCTATTGCTGGGTATGCTGAAATATTGTAACAAAAAAAAAAAAGACTTTTACATATTCCTTGAGACAGTCACGGTCGAAAAATTGTCAAAATGACTTCAAATTCGTTTACAGAGTTATTTCACAAACAGTGCATGCATACAAAATAGTGGGAAATTAAAAGTAATAATACGAAATCCCCTGCTGGCGTGCCGTAAGTGGTTGGTGCATATGCCTAGTGGGCAGTAGAGCCGTGTTGGAATCCCAGCGTTGCCACAAATTTCCATTCGCCACTTCATTCTGCACGTACACGTTACAGATCCACAATGAAATTTTCACTCTGCAGCGGAGTGTGCGCTGATATGAAACTTCCTGGCAGAATAAAACTGTGTGCCGGACCGAGACTCGAACTCGGGACCTTTGCCTTTCGCTGGCAAGTGCTCTACCAACTTTTTTTTTTTTTTTTGGCGCCCTGTATAGCACCTAGAACCGCTTTTTTTGCTCTATCCACCCTTTTTTTCTATCCATATATTTTTTTTTTGTAACAGGAATAAAGTAAATGACAATGCTAGTCACGGGCGGGAGTGAAAATGAAGTTATCATCTGCATCACAATCCCTGCAGCACGCGGTGTCGCATCATAAACCTGGCAGAAAGCGATATAATCTTGACCAATTCTGCCAGTGTGGGCGGTATTTATTTCTCCTGCGTCGACCATTCAAAGGACCATTATCTGAGGCGGTTTCGATGTTTACCATCGTTGTGTGTATGTGTTTTCTTTTGTTTTTTTTTCGCGTTATTATAATGCAGTCATAACTGGTGCCAACAGGTAGGGGCCAGTTTTCTTCTCAGTGTGGTATATGCCAATATAATTGAACCGCGCAGTACTGTCTCTAGTCGTTCTGCTGCAGGAGTCTTCCCAGTTCTGGGACACCCCAGCTGTCGGGCGGATTATGGAAAACACTTCCTAAAAAATTGGAAAAGTAACTCCTGTATTTCGTATGACTCCGTATGAGCTCGTGTTGTTCTTGTAAATACATCCAATAATCCATCACGAACTTAATATCGTACGAATACAAATATTTCGTCGCATGTCCAGCGATCCAATTGACCGCATACGTCTTTTGTTTGGGAAAAAAGGTCTTGTCCGGTAGAAAAAGTACATCCGATGTGATTTCTGTGTAGTCAGTGCGCCGAGGGAAGGCCAGTATTCGACGCGTCAGCATCCAGACGTCCCTCGCTGCGCCACACACTAAACCATGTTCTTCCGGTGCTAACAGTCCACAGTTTGTGCAAAGAGGAGAATCGACCATATGAATTGTATGTAATCGACTCCTGGTCACACGTTTACGGTTTATAAGAATATACCACATCGATCTCGCAGCTGTTGACAGTAATGGAGTATGCACTGCGCACCAAATGTGGTTCCATGTTCTCGACGGGTATTTGAATTCCATTATGTTGCGGCCATGGTGATCCATCAAGCATCTATAGATCTCCCGAGTCGTGGGTATTCTCGTCGAAAGTACTTTCAGACGAACATAACTGTAATCAACAAGAAATGAGGCAATGTGTGCAAGAGAAGGCGAAATATTGCCCTTCCAACTGAGCTACCCAAGCACGACTCACGCCCCGTCCTCACAGCTTTACTTCTGTCAATACCTCGTCTCCTACTTTCCCAACTTTACAGAAGATCTCCTGCGAAGAGAGCACTTGCCCGCAAAAGGCAAAGATCCCGAGTTCGAGTCTCGGTCTAGCACACAATTTTAATCTGCCAGGAAGTTTCGTTTACATTTTAGATATTTGGTACCTGAAAAAGTCTCTTGAACCATATTGTACTGTATTGTGTGGTATGGAACTGGGGACCTAGAAACGACAGAGAGGCTTCGTCCCGCTGTAGCCTCAGTGGTTCACAACCCCACAACAGGCCACAGCAGTCCACCCACCCCACTGCCGCACCACACCGAATCCAGGGTTATTGTCCTGTTCGGCCCCCAGTGAGCACCCCCCCCCCCCCTCCACTCCCCACCCCCTGGGAACG
Organism: Schistocerca americana; assembly: GCF_021461395.2. Taxonomy (NCBI): domain Eukaryota; kingdom Metazoa; phylum Arthropoda; class Insecta; order Orthoptera; family Acrididae; genus Schistocerca; species Schistocerca americana. Next base: position 188,401,217 of record NC_060129.1, on the reverse strand, counting down.
TCTCATACCAGACCAGTGTAACCCCAAATATTTGTGGTGTATGGTAATTATGGAGTAGACGTTCGTGGAGACAGCAATTGCCGACATATTATAACTGCTGCAGAATAAGGGGATCCAGCCCTCATTTGCCGAGGCATCTACATCTACATCCATACTCCGCAAGCCACTTGACGGCGTGTGGCGGAGGGTACCTTGAGTACCTCTTATCGGTTCTCCCTTCTATTCCAGTCTCGTATTGATCGTGGAAAGAAGGATTGTTGGTATGCTTCTGTGTGGGCTCTTATCTCTCTGATTTTATCCTCACGGTCTCTTTGCGAGATATACGTAGGAGGCAGCAATATACTGCTCCTCGGTGAAGGTATGTTCTCGAATCCCGATACGTTCTTCGTCGTGCCGATGGGACGACGCGAATCCGTCATCTTCCAGGACAACAGCTCCTCGACACCTGTACTGCGCAATGGAGACAAGATGGCGACGACTGTGTAATACTCTGGGGAACATTCGCGTGGGCATCCATGGGTCCTGTGAAGCTCGTGCAAGGCTCCGTGACGGCAATTAAGCATCAAACTCTGGCTATAGATCACGTACACCCCTTCATGACTGCCGGCCGCGGTGGTCTAGCGGTTCTGGCGCTGCAGTCCGGAACCGCGGGACTGCTACGGTCGCAGGTTCGAATCCTGCCTCATGCATGGGTGTGTGTGATGTCCTTAGGTTAGTTAGGTTTAAGTAGTTCTAAGTTCTAGCGGACTTAGGACCTAAGATGTTGAGTCCCATAGTGCTCAGAGCCATTTGAACCCTTCATGACTATCATGTTTCCGAGTGGCAGTGTAATTTTTCAGCAAGATAACGCGCCGTGTCACAAGGCCAGGAGTGTAATGGAGTGCTCAGAGGAACACAAAGGCGAATTCCAGTTGACGTGCTGTCCTCTCAACTCCCCAGGTCTGAACCCAACTGAACACATCTGGGTTGTGATTGAACGTGCAGTCAGAGCTCATCGGCCCCCTCCTGGGAATTTATGGGAATTGGGTGACTTGTGTGTGCAGACGTGGTGCCAACTCTCTCCAGCGACCTACTCACGCCTCATTGCTTCCATGTCACGAAGCTTCATCGCTGTTACCCTTGTGCCCAATGTGGAATAAAGCGGCTATTAGGCAGGTGGTCAAAATGTTCTGGCCGGCCGCGGTGGTCTAGCGGTTCTAGGCGCTCAGTCCGGAGCCGCGCGACTGCTACGGTCGCAGGTTCGAATCCTGCCGCGGGCATGGATGTGTGTGATGTCATTAGGCGAGTTAGGTTTAAGTAGTTCTAACTTCTAGGGGACTGATGACCATGGATGTTAAGTCCCATAGTGCTCAGAGCCATTTGAACCATTTGAACCAAAATGTTCTGTCACATCAGTATGTTGCTGTATTATTACGTAATTACGTAACCAATAATGAACACGGGATGGGGAAGCAACCCGTGGCATTTAACGACTCAGCCCCCGCGTAAGGTGACAGCTTGTCTTATGTCAGAGGCGACCACGTGGCCGCAGCGGCGATTAGCACCTGTGGCGAACGCCACGTCTCGACCGCCAATTCTGGCCCCTGCGCTAAATGTCTTTGTCTCGTAGCGGCCGCCGCGGCGCTCCCGCCGTTGTTTACTCGTACCGACGCGCCAGATCCTGTTTACACCGCCACAGGCCGAGGGAAGAACCGCGCTGTAAGTTCGCCCTGGGGCCCTATTCTGTATCGTTCATATCGATCGGTGTAGTAGTTTTGACTCGGTAGTGACGTCACTTTCGGTTCTTCATCGAAATATCCTATTCAGTAAGCTTCTGAGACCTGTTACCGAACGGTCCTACCACCGATTTTACGATAATTGTACCGAGAGGTTTTGGATTTCGGTGTGGCCCTGTCGATCGGTGGGCTGCGGTTAATGTACACCTATAATTTGTTATTTTAAAAATATTTAGTGGTTTTAAATTTGGATTTACTGATTGTCTTACTAAAGAATCACCAGAGGATGCATCCGGTTTGAAACTGAGTTCGTAATAGACTATTTACCTTTGTTAGATATATGGTTAGGTTAGGTTGTTACTGTGACTGATTACGTCAAAATAAAGTTTTCAGTCAATATTCTCTCAAAATATGTGTCATTTTTGTGCAAATAAGAGTTTAAAGATCATCAAATATCAAGACATCGGCTCTGCTTACGTATATTACATGAGTGTGAATTGACATTACTAGTGACTTTGTGTACATTTTTCCCAAAAAAATGTTTGAAATGGCTCTGAGCACTATGGGACTTAACATCTGAGGTCATCAGTCCCCTAGAAGTTAGAACTACTTAAACCTAACTAACCTAATGACATCACACACATCCATGCCCGAGGCCGGATTCGAACCTGCGACCGTAGCGGTCTCGCGGTTCCAGATTGTAGTGCCTAGAACCGCTCGGCCTCCCCGGCCGGCACTTTTTCCCACAAATGGTTTAATTAGTAACTATCGAAACGTGTTTACAACTTTCAAGTAACAATGGAAAGCAATTATGTCAAGCTTGATTGTTCCAAACTTTCACGCATTTATGACTCATGCTGCACTGTTTGGCAACGAAGTCAGACTACGTTCCTCAACGCAATAGTATGAGATTTGAGCACCATGTCTTAGTTGTTTGGCGTGAATAATGAAAATTTAATGATTTACAACAACTGTTTGTACGATTTTAAAGACAATAGATGATGATTTATTCGGAATCCATTTCTAAACATTGGGCTTTTGATTTTTGTGTCGAATTTTCGTTATCAAGTTTCAGTAACAATACCTATCGTAAAATCGTCAATTACATCTTGATATGACATTTGATTTTATTCCTATCGTCCGCCAGCTTAGCTGGGTGGTAACGCGCTCGCCTCCCATGCAAGTGGGTCCGAGCTCGATTCTACGCCGGGTCGGAGATTTTCTCCGCTCGTGGACTGTGTGTTGTGTTGTCCTCATTTTATCCTCGTCATTGGCGTGCAAGTCGCCCAGTGTGGCGTCGAATGAATTAAGACTCTGGGACCGAACTTCCCTGGATGCGGCCTCCCGGTCAACAATGCCATGAGCTCATTTCCATTTTATTCCCGACTTTAATTGAGGTAGAGTACAAAATGCCAAAACGTAATTTCGTGTTAAAGTTGTGTACCATTACTTCGTAGGTATCAAAATGACCGAAAGTCAATAATGTTTACATCGGAATGTTAATTGCAACTGTTCTAATTGGTTTTTCGTTATTGACATGATACATAAAGTGCACAAGCCACGTTAAATACCTTAAATGACTGATAAATGTTCCAAAAATGTGTTTTTGAGGAGTTGAAATGTACGAATTTTATCTAATTAAATACTGGTTTAATTACAACGTTTTGGCCGAAGTGGCCGTGCGGTTAAAGGCGCTGCAGTCTCGAACCGCAAGACCGCTACGGTCGCAGGTTCGAATCCTGCCTCGGGCATGGATGTTTGTGATGTCCTTAGGTTAGTTAGGTTTAACTAGTTCTAAGTTCTAGGGGACTAATGACCTCAGCAGTTGAGTCCCATAGTGCTCAGAGCCAGCCAATTACAACGTTCGTGTTTCTCCTAGCATTTGTTTGTGAATGATATAATGGAACCGCGAGAGTGTCATTATAAATTCTGCTGAAATTTAAGACACTATATTAATTCACAACTTACGGTTCTCTAATTATAACCTTCCGTTAATTAGAGTTAAATGATATGGAATAATAGGTTAGGTTAGGTTAGTGTTGTTTAACGTCCCGTCGGTTGGTTGGTTGTTTGGGGAAGGAGACCAGACAGCGTGGTCATCGGTCTCATCGGATTAGGGAAGGGCGGGGAAGGAAGTCGGCCGTGCCCTTTCAGAGGAACCATCCCGGCATTTGCCTGGAGCGATTTAGGGAAATCACGGAAAACCTAAATCAGGATGGCCGGACGCGGGATTGAACCGTCGTCCTCCCGAATGCGAGTCCAGTGTCTAATAACGTCCCGTCGACATCGAGGTCATTAGAGACGGAGCGCAAGCTGAGGTTAGGAAAGGATGGGGAAGGATTCGGCCGTGCCCTTTCAAAGGAACTATGCCGGAATTTGCGTGAAACGATATAGGGAAATCACGGAAAACCTAAATCAGGATGGCTGGAGACGGGATCGAACCGTCGTCCTCCCGAATGCGAGTCCAGTGTGCTAACCACTGCGTCACCTCGCTCGGTGAATAATACTAATGAAGTTGGTTCGGTGTATATGTGAACCATACAGTTTAATTCGTTGATATAAATGAAGATAAACCACATTTTCTGACTTTTGTCCATTGCCAATTTGAGGTAATTTCCCGACTTGATAGATCACAAGTGTCCCGTTCAAATGGTTCAAATGGCCCTGAGCACTATGGGACTTAACTTCTGAGGTCATCAGTCCCCTAGAACATAGAACTACTTAAACCTAACTAACCTAAGGACATCACACAGATTCATACCCGAGGCAGGATTCGAACCTACGACCGTAGCGGTCGCGCAGTTCCAGACTGAAGCGCCTAGAACCGCTCGCCCACAGCGGCCGGCTAAGTGTCCCGTATCAAACTGTTCGTCTCAGCCTGCTACCTCAAACTGACCTACAAAATCTACGTAAGCTACAGCGTATCCGCGTCGAGCGAATTTTTCAACATTCTACATCTGCATCTACATCTACATCCATACTCCGCAAGCCACCTGACGGTGTGTGGCGGAGGGTACCTTGAGTACCTCTATCGGTTCTCCCTTCTATTCCAGTCTCGTATTGTTCGCGGAAAGAAACATGGTCGGTATGCCTCTGTGTGGGCTCTAATCTCTCTGATTTTATCCTCACGGTCTCTTCGCGAGATATACGTAGGAGGGAGCAATATACTGCTTGACTCTTCGGTGAAGGTATGTTCTCGAAACTTTGACAAAAGCCCGTACCGAGCTACTGAGCGTCTCTCCTGCAGAGTCTTCCACTGGAGTTTATCTGTCATCTCCGTAACGCTTTCGCGATTACTAAATGATCCTGTAACGAAGCGCGCTGCTCTACGTTGGATCTTCTCTCTCTCTTCTATCAACTCTATCTCACGCTCTCTTCTCACAAACCGTTAGTTGTAGAGAAAAAAATGGATTGGACCTTTTTTTGTACGAAATTTAATATAGTTTAATTTTATACTGCGACACATTTTCGCTGTAGCGTGCAGTTTTCGAGTTATACAAGAAAAACGTACGGAAGGGATATTTAATGTGTTCTATCCCGGAAACCATTGAGAATAGGTCATACGTCCATCTGAAGTTTTTTTGTTGAGAATCACTAATACTATCACCGCTCAGAGGATGTACCTTTCCTGCTGACTCACCCTGTATAAGAGCATACATACATGCGGACCGGTTTAAAGTGGACAAGCAATTGCGAACAGGCACATTCCAGACTGAGATTCATTAGAAGAATCCTCAGGAAAGAAAGTCATTCAACAAAGGAAATAGCTTGCAGAACACTCGTTCGACTAATATTTGAATATTGGTCGCCAGTCTGAGATTCGTACCAGGTAGGACTGACAGAGGAAACAGAAAAGATCCAAAGAAGAGAAGCGCCTTTCGTCACAGGTATATTATGTAGTCGCGAAGGCGTCACCGAGGTGATCAGTCAAATCCTGTGACATACGTGGCCTTGCGGTTAAAGCCGCTGCAGTGTGGAACCGCAAGACCGCTACGGTCGCAGGTTCGAATCCTGCCTCGGGCATGGATGTTTGTGATGTCCTTAGGTTAGTTAGGTTTAACTAGTTCTAAGTTCTAGCGGACTAATGACCTTCTCTAAATCCTCACGAACGAAAAAATGGCTGACATGGAAATAAGTGTCCATGGAATAGAAAAGCAACTGAAATCACTCAACAGAGGAAAGTCCACTGGACCTGACGGGATACCAATTCGATTCTACGCAGAGTACGTGAAAGAACTTCCCCCCCCCCCCCCCCCTGCCTTTCTAACAGCCGTGTACCGCAAGTCTCTAGAGAAACGGAAGGTTCCAAATGATTGGAAAAGAGCACAGGTGGTTCCAGTTTTCGAGAAGGGTCGTCGAGCAGATGCGCAAAACTATAGGCCTATATCACTGTCGTCGATCTGTTGTAGAATTTTAGAACATGTTTTTTGCTCGCGTGTCATGTCGTTTTTGGAAACCCAGAATCTACTCTGTAGGATTCAACACGGATTCCGGAAACAGCGATCGTGTGAGACCCAACTCGCTTTATTTGTTCATGAGACCCAGAAAATATTAGATACAGGCTCCCAGGTAGATGCTATTTTTCTTGACTTCCGGAAGGCGTTCGATACAGTACCGCACTGTCGCCTGATAAACAAAGTAAGAGCCTACGGAATATCAGACTACCTGTGTGGCTGGATTGAAGAGTTTTTAGCAAACAGAACACAGCATGTTGTTATCAATGGAGAGACGTCTACAGACGTTAAAGTAACCTCTGGCGTGCCACAGGGGAGTGTTATGGGACCATTGCTTTTCACAATGTATATAAATGACCTAGTAGATAGTGTCGGAAGTTCCGTGCGGCTTTTCGCGGATGATGCTGTAGTTTACAGAGAAGTTTCAGCATTAGAAAATTGTAGCGAAATGCAGGAAGATCTGCAGCGGATAGGCACTTGGTGCAGGGAGTGGCAACTGACCCTTAACATAGACAAATGTAATGTATTGCGAATACATAGAAAGAAGGATCCTTTATTGTACGATTATATGATAGTGGAACAAACACTGGTAGCAGCTACTTCTGTAAAATATCTGGGAGTATGCGTGCGGAACGATTTGAAGTGGAATGATCATATAAAACTAATTGTTGGTAAGGCGGGTACCAGATTGAGATTCATTGGGAGAGTCCTTAGAAAATGTAGTCCATCAACAAAGGAGGTGGCTTAAAAAACACTCGTTCGACCTATACTTGAGTATTGCTCATCAGTGTGGGATCCGCACCAGATCGGGTTGACAGAGAAGATCCAAAGAAGAGCGGCGCGTTTCGTCACAGGGTTATTTGGTAAGCGTGATAGCGTTACGGAGATGTTTAGCAAACTGGAGTGGCAGACTCTGCAAGAGAGGCGCTCTGCATCGCGGTGTAGCTCGCTGTCCAGGTTTCGAGAGAGTGCGTTTCTGGATGAGGTTTCAAATATGTTGCTTCCCCCTACTTATACCTGCCGAGGAGATCACGAATGTAAAATTAGAGAGATTCGGGCGCGCACGGAGGCTTTCCGGTAGTCGTTCTTCCTGCGAAGCATACGCGACTGGAACAGGAAAGGGAGGTAATGACAGTAGCGCGTAAAGTGCCCTCTGCCACACACCGTTGGTGGCTTGCGGAGTATAAATGTAGATTGCTTCCTCCGACGTATATCTCGCGAAAAGACCACGAAGATAAAAGTGCAGAGATTCGAGCTCAGACGAAGACTAACCAGCAATCCTTCTTCCCGCCAACGATTCGCGACTGGAACACGAAGGGAGGTGGAGAGGGGAGAGAGGCACTGCTTTAAAGTACCTTCCGCCGCCCACCATAAAGTGGTTTGTAGAGTTTAGATTTTTTACTCCGTTGCCGTACGGCGAAGACCTAAGCCTTTTGCTTATACATAACTGGCCATTAAAATTGTTACACCACGAAGATGACGTGCTACAGATGCGAAATTTAACCGACAGGAAGAAGATGCTGTGATATGCAAATGATTAGCTTTTCAGAGTATTCACACAAGATTGGCGCCGGTGGCGACACCTACAACGTGCTGACATGAGGAAAGTTTCCAACCGATTTCTCATACACCAACAGCAGTTGACCGGCGTTGCCTGGTGAACTGTTGTTGTGATCCCTCATGTAAGGAGGAGAAATGCGTCCCATCACGTTTCCGACATTGATAAAGGTCGGATTGTAGCCTATCGCGATTGCGGTTTATCGTATCGCGACATTGCTGCTCGCGTTGGTCGAGATCCAATGACTGTTTGCGAATATGGAATCGGTGGGTTCAGGAGGGTAATACGGAACGCCGTGCTGGATCCCAACGGCCTCGTATCACTAGCAGTCGAGATGACAGCCATCTTATCCGCACGGCTGTAACGGATCGTGCAGCCACGTCTCGATCCCTGAGTCCACAGATGGGGCCGTTTGCGAGAGAACAACCATCTGCACGAACAGTTCGACGACGTTTGCAGCAGCAAGGACCATCAGCTCGGAGACCGTGGCTGCGGTTACCCTTGACGCTGCATCACAGACAGGAGCGCCTGCGATGGTCTACTCGACGACGAACCTGGGTGCACGAATGGGAAAACGTCATTTTTTTTCGCATGAATCCAGGTTCTGTTTACAGCATCAGGATGGTCGCATCCGTGTTTGGCGACATCGCGGTGAACGCACATTGGAAGCGTGTATTCGTCATCACCATACTGGCGTATCACCCAGAGTGAAGGTACGGGGTGCCATTGGTTACACGTTTCGGTCACCTCTTGTTCGCACTGAAGGCACTTTGAACAGCGGACGTTACATTTCATATGTAACGATCCGTAGCTCTACCCTACATTTCAGCAGGATAATGCAAGACCGCATGTTGCAGGTCCTGTACGGGCCTTTCTGGATACAGAAAATGTTCGACTGCTGCCCTGGCCAGCACATTCTCCAGATCTCTCACCAACTGAAAACGTCTGGTCAATGGTGGCCGAGCAACTGGCTCGTCACAATACGCCAGTCACTACTCTTGATGAACTGTGGTATGGTGTTGAAGCTGCATGGGCAGGTGTATCTGTACATACCATCCGAGCTCTGTTTGACTCGATGCCCTGGCGTATCGAGGCCGTTATTACGGCCAGAGGTGGTTGTTCTGGGTACTGATTTCTCAGGATCTAAGCACCGAAATTGCGTGAAAATGTAATGACATGGCAGTTTTAGTATAATATATTTGTCCATGAATGCCCGTTTGTCATCTGCATTTCTTCTTGGTGTAGCAATTTTAATGGCCAGTAGTGTATTTTGTGGAACTTCCTGGCAGATTAGAACTGTGTGCCGGACCGAGACTCGACCTCGGGACCTTTGCCTTTCGCGGGCAAGTGCTCTACCAACTGAGCTACCCAAGCACGACTCACGCCCCGTCCTCACAGCTTACTTCCGCCAGTACTTCGCCTCCTACCTTCCAAACCTTACAGAAGCTCTCCTGCGAACCTTCCGGAACTAGCACTCCTGAAAGAAAGGATATTGCGGAGACATGGCTTAGCCACAGCCTGGGGGATGTTTCCAGAATGAGATTTTCTCTCTGCAGCGGAGCGTGCGCTGATATGAAACTTCCTGGCAGATTAAAACTGTGTGCCCGACCGAGACTCGAACTCGTGACCTTTGCCTTTCGCGGGCAAGTACTCTACCATTTGAGCTACCCAAGCACGACTCACGCCCCGTCCTCACAGCTTTACTTTTGCCAGTACCTCGTCTCCTGGTAGAGCACTTGCACGCGAAAGGCAAAGGTCCCGAGTTCGAGTCTCGGTCGGGCACACAGTTTTAATCTGCAAGGAAGTTTCATATCAGTGCACACTCCGCTGCAGAGTGAAAATCTCATTCTGGAGTGTATTTTGTTTCTCACTTGCGTGTGTCAGTCCGTAGCTGCCACTCACTCCTGAAATCGGCCGTCGGCACAGCTGCCGATGACACACTCAGCGGCCAGTGGCGAGAAGTTGACGACTTCCTGGCCTGCACGAAGCCCCGTTAGACAACCTACATCTAGTCCGGCTCGCACCGAGTAACTGTTCGCTTCGCTTCCCACCGCAGTCTGTCCTCTTCTTCTGTTGCACTCGCAGCACCAACCTGTTACCTGTCCCTGTTCCCCCCCCCGTCATCCACCCACCTCAACCCCCCCACCACCCCTCCAAATGTCGCCACTGTGTCCATCTCATCATATTCCTTCCGCGCAGTCTGTCGGAACGTTTCACTGACCGCGCACGTCCTCAGGACCTGGACGCGCCGCATCTTGGTCCCCGCCTGCTGTATCGCGTGTGTCTCCGGTTGCGATTCGCCATCGGTATCCCAAGGGATCCCCAGCGGAAGCTTATTTCTACGTTTCATTAGTGTCGACTGCCTCAGGATGCAAGGGTAAGTCAATGGAGCTCTTAATGGGGCAAAGTGAAAAGTTTTCCTCGGTGGTGTTGGAGGCTAGTGTTTGAGCTACGTTGGTGCCAGGTGTATCGCGTCGCAAGGGAATCGCCACAGTACGCACCATGTTTTTCCAACATCAATTTTCTGACTGCTTCGATGCTGCCGGCGACGAATTCCTATACTGTGCCAACCTCTTCACCTCAGAGTAGCACTCACATCCTACGTCCTCAATTACTCGCTAGAAATATTCCATCTCTGCCTTCCCCTACAATTATTACTCTCTACATCTCTCTAGCTCTTTCCATATTAATTCCTCTCTCACTCATGCAAGTTATTCCCTGGTGCCGCGCGAGGTTAAGCGAGCGGTCTAGGGCGCTGCAGTCATGGACTGTGCGGCTGGTCCCTGCGTAGGTTCGAGTCCTCCCTCGGGCATGGGTGTGTGTGTTTGTCCTTAGGATAATTTAGGTTAAGTAGTGTGTAAGCTTAGGGACTGATGACCCTAGCAGTTGTCCCATCAGATTATAAAAAAAAAAAGTCCCTTCTGTCTTACCACATGTACCATCATATTTCCCTTCCTCTACAGCTCTCCAGTACTACGCAAGTTAATCCCTCTCTCACTCTAGTATTATCCAAGTTATTCCCTGATACCTTATCACTTGTCCTATCACCTCTCCCTTCCTCTTATCAAACTTTTCCACTCGTTGCTCTCCTCGTCGATTTACGAAGAAACCCCGCAACCCTTATCTTATTGGAACACCTAATTTTCAACGTTCTTATTCCGCACCACATGTGAAACGCATCAGTTCTGTTCTTTTCCCGTTTCCCCGCAGTCCATGATTTATTACCGTACAATTGGTTCAAATGGCTCTGAGCACTATGGGACTTAACTTCTGAGGTCATCAGTCCCCTAGAACTTAGAACTACTTAAACCTAACTAACCTAAGGGCATCACACACATCCATGGCCGAGGCAGGATTCGAACCTGCGAGCCCGCCGGAGTGGCGGAGCGGTTCTAGGCGCTACTGTCTGGAACTGCGCGACCGCTACGGTCGCAGGTTCGAATCCTGCCTCGGGCATGGATGTGTGTGATGTCCTTAGGTTAGTTAGGTTTAAGTAGTTCTAAGTTCTAGGGGACTGATGACCTCAGAAGTTAAGTCCCATAGTGCCCAGAGCCATTTGAAACATTCGAAACTGCGACCGTAGCGGTCGTGCGGTTCCAGACTGTAGCGCCTAGAACCGCTCGACCACCTCGGCCGGCTGTCGTACAATTCTGTGCTCCAAACGCTCATTGTCACAAATTTCTTCCTTCTTTTTTCACGCCACAGGGAAGAATTATCTAAGAAAGGCTCAGTAATGTTCACGTCTGGTGAGTTTGGTGGCCAGCGGAAGTGTGTAAACTCAGGAGAGTGTTCCTGGAGCCACTCTGTAGCAATTCTGGACGTGTGGGGTGTCGCATTGTTCTGCTGAAATCGCCCAAATACGTCGGAATGCACAGTGGACACGAATGGATGCAGGTGATCAGACAGGATGCTTACGTACGTGTCACCTGTCACAGTCGTATCTAGACGTATCAGGGGTCCCATATCGCTCCAACTGCACACGCCCCACGCCATTGCAGAACCTCCACCAGCTTGAATAGTCCCCTAGTAACATGCAGGGTCGATGGATGCATGAGGTTGTCTCCATACCCGTACGCGTCCATTTGCTCGATACAATATGAAAAGAATTTCGTCTGGCAAGGCAACATGTTTCCAGTCATCAACAGTCCAATGTCGAAGTTGACGGGCCCGGGAGAGGCGTAAAGCTTTGTGTCGTGCAGTCATCAAGGGTACACGAGTGGGGCTTCGGTTCCGAAAGCACACATCGATGATGTTTCGTCGAATGGTTCGCCCGCCGACACTTGTTGATGACCCAACATTGAAATCTGCGGCAATTCGCGGAATGGTTGCACTACTGTCACGTTGAACGATTCTCTTCAGTCGTTGTTGGTCGAGTTCGTGCAGGATGTCGGAGATTTGATGTTTTACCGGATTCCTGATATTCACAGTACACTCGTGAAATGGTCGTAACCGCGCGGGATTAGCCGAGCGGTCTCAGGCGCTGCAGTCATGGACTGTGCGGCTGGTCCCGGCGGAGTTTCGAGTCCTCCCTCGGGCATGGGTGTGTGTGTTTGTCCTTAGGATAATTTAGGTTAAGTAGTGTGTAAGCTTAGGGACTGATGACCTTAGCAGTTAAGTCCCATAAGATTTCACACACATTTGAACATTTTTTTTAAATGGACGTACCGGAAAATCCCCAGTTCATCGCTACCTCGGAGATGCTGTGTCCCATCGCTCGTGCGCGGACTACAACACCGCGTTCAAACTGACTTAAATCTTGATAACCTGACACTGTAGCAGCAGGACCGATGTAACAACTGCGCCAGACACTTATTTTGTCTTTTGTAGGCGTTCTGCCTGTTTACGTACAGGGTGTTACAAAAAGGTACGGCCAAACTTTCAGGAAACATTCCTCACACACAAATAAAGAAAATATATTATGTGGACATGTGTCCGGAAACGCTTAATTTCCATGTTAGAACTCATTTTAGTTTCGTCAGTATGTATTGTACTTTATCGATTCATCGCCCCATACGGGATACTCTACCTGTGCTGCTAGAACATGTGCCTTTACAGGTACGACACAACATGTGGTTCATGCGCGATGGAGCTCCTGCACATTTCAGTCGAAGTGTTCGTACACTTCTCAACAACAGATTCGGTGACTGATGGATTGGTAGAGGCGGACCAGTTCCGTGGCCTCCACGCTCTCCTGACCTCAACCCTCTTGACTTTCGTTTATGGGGGCATTTGAAAGCTCTCGTCTACGCAACCGCGGTACCAAATGTAGGGACTCTTCGTGATCTCCAGGGCTGCATCAGGGCATCAGGGATTCCGTGTGACGCAGGGTGAATGATGTATCCTCGCTAACGGAAGACATTTTGAACATTTCCTGTAACAAAGTGTTTGAAGTCACGCTGGTACGTTCTGTTGCTGTGTGTTTCCATTCCATGATTAATGTGATTTGAAGAAAGGTAATAAAATGAGCTCTAACATGGAAAGTAAGCATTTCCGGACACATGTCCACATCACACATTTTCTTTCTTTGTGTGTGAGGAATGTTTCCTGAAAGTTTGGCCGTACCTTTTTGTAACACCCTGTATATCTATATTTGAATACCCTTGCCTATACCGGTTTCTTTAGCACTTCAGTGTATAATACACTCCAGGAAATGGAAAAAAGAACACATTCACACCGGTGTGTCAGACCCACCATACTTGCTCCGGACACTGCGAGAGGGCTGTACAAGCAATGATCACACGCACGGCGCAGCGGACACACCAGGAACCGCGGTGTTGGCCGTCGAATGGCGCTAGCTGCGCAGCATTTGTGCACCGCCGCCGTCAGTGTCAGCCAGTTTGCCGTGGCATACGGAGCTCCATCGCAGTCTTTAACACTGGTAGCATGCCGCGACAGCGTGGACGTGAACCGTATGTGCAGTGGACGGACTTTGAGCGAGGGCGTGTAGTGGGCATGCGGGAGGCCGGGTGGACGTACCGCCGAATTGCTCAACACGTGGGGCGTGAGGTCTCCACAGTACATCGATGTTGTCGCCAGTGGTCGGCGGAAGGTGCACGTGCCCGTCGACCTGGGACCGGACCGCAGCGACGCACGGATGCACGCCAAGACCGTAGGATCCTACGCAGTGCCGTAGGGGATCGCACCGCCACTTCCCAGCAAATTAGGGACACTGTTGCTCCTGGGGTATCGGCGAGGACCATTCGCAACCGTCTCCATGAAGCTGGGCTACGGTCCCGCACACCGTTAGGCCGTCTTCCGCTCACGCCCCAACATCGTGCAGCCCGCCTCCAGTGGTGTCGCGACAGGCGTGAATGGAGGGACGAATGGAGACGTGTCGTCTTCAGCGATGAGAGTCGCTTCTGCCTCGGTGCCAATGATGGTCGTATGCGTGTTTGGCGCCGTGCAGGTGAGCGCCACAATCAGGACTGCATACGACCGAGGCACACAGGGCCAACACCCGGCATCATGGTGTGGGGAGCGATCTCCTACACTGGCCGTACACCACTGGTGATCGTCGAGGGGACACTGAATAGTGCACGGTACATCCAAACCGTCATCGAACCCATCGTTCTACCATTCCTAGACCGGCAAGGGAACTTGCTGTTCCAACAGGACAATGCACGTCCGCATGTATCCCGTGCCACCCAACGTGCTCTAGAAGGTGTAAGCCGACTACCCTGGCCAGCAAGGTCTCCGGATCTGTCCGTCATTGAGCATGTTTGGGACTGGATGAAGCGTCGTCTCACGCGGTCTGCACGTCCAGCACGAACGCTGGTCCAACAGAGGCGCCAGGTGGAAATGGCATGGCAAGCCGTTCCACAGGACTACATCTAGCATCTCTACGATCGTCTCCATGGGAGAATAGCAGCCTGCATTGCTGCGAAAGGTGGATATACACTGTACTAGTGCCGACATTGTGCATGCTCTGTTGCCTGTGTCTATGTGCCTGTGGTTCTGTCAGTGTGATCATGTGATGTATCTGACCCCAGGAATGTGTCAATAAAGTTTCCCCTTCCTGGGACAATGAATTCACGGTGTTCTTATTTCAATTTCCAGGAGTGTATGAATGGATTTCTAGAACCGAACAAGCCGTATTCTTCAGCTGCTGCGAGTTTTGCTGTTATGTGCAGTCTCTGACTGGGCTTAATCACAGAATTTATAGCCTAGGTCTAGTTTAGGACGTTAGTGTTAGCGAAAAACAAATCAATGATTTCTCTATTTCAAGACCACGCAATCGACACTCACGTGCTGATGGTTCTGTTGAAATGCCGAAAATACTTACTTAATGTCCTATTGTCTCATTATCAGATGGTGTACGGTTCTAAATGTTTGTTTGGGTAACATTATGAACGTCAATGCTGCAAGGAAACAAGATAAAATTCCTAATGTTTACAATCATTTCTGAATGTTTACAATCATTTCTGAAACCTTTCATTAATCGCAGGCGTAGTGCTCCAGACCCACGATGGGTTAAAAAAAAAGTTTTGAATGCATCCTGATGTTCTGCGTACACCGCCATCTGCGTTGTCGATTCGGCTCAGCTTTGAAAGCTAAGCGTATCGGCATTAGAAACCGTGCAAGTGTTGACGTCACACGGCTGTCACGGCAGGCGATTCCGTTTGGAGTTAGCACTACAAGCCACAATGAGCAGCCGAGGTGCACTCGCTGTTACCACAGACGCCTATGGATTGGTTTTCAAATTATAAGGACTTCACTTCTGTCCCAGACACAGAAAAAATATTGTTTAGTCTTACGCAAAATACTGTCTATTTACTCCATTTTTACACATTTCAGCGCAGCATAGTGTTAACTAATTTGTTTTTCCTGATCGCCTATTTTCTTTCAGAGTGTAATAACTTTTGAAAGTAGCACATACGTCCACATCTATGTGTATTTAAAATTTTAGAAAGTATTCTGTGATTTTAAGAACCTTCAACATCGCAGCGCGGCAGTAATTGTTGGTTAATATATAAAAAAATGAAAAACCCGCCTCGATTGCGAAAAAAACACCTAGATTAAGTGTTAACACCATTAAGTTAAGTAGTGGTTTTGACTTTGTACATATGTACTGTTTGCGTTTTCCTTTTCGTTTTCGTTTATAAATGTATAGCTGTGGTGATCTTTTAATCAATGACGAAGGTCTTCTTAGACGCTTGTGGGTTTTATTGTTGTTCTGAAGAAGGTGTAGTTATCTACGCCGAAACCTGGGTTAACACTTAACACTGGGTACTTTTTTCGCAATCGAAGCGGGTTTTTAGTTTTTTAATATTCTGTGATTTGGTGATGAATTCCGCCTTCTGCAAGACACCTTTGGAGTTTTCCTTTACCCAGACGTGTTTCAGCACTTATGTGTGCTGTCTTCAGTGGGTTACTTTATTTCCTTTCCGTAAAATTGTTATTACATATCAACGTTTAGAGAAAACATTTGGTACAAAAAAAAGTTAGTGTCTAATAAAAATTTTGACCCACCCGGTTAGCCGAGCGGTCTAACTCACGGCTTTCCGAAGTGGGAAGGAGCGCCTGGTCCCCGGCACGAATCCGCCCGGCGGACTTGTGTCGAGGTCCGGTGAACCGGCCAGTCTGTGGACGGTTTTTAGGCGGTTTTCCATCCGCCTCCGCGAATGCGGCCTGGTTCCCCTTACTCCGCCTCAGTTGCACTATGTCGGCGATTGCTGCGCAAACAAGTTCTCCACGTACACCACCATTACACTACCACGCAAACATAGGGGTTACACTCGTCTGGTGTGAGACGTTCCCTGGGGGTGTCCACTGGGGTCCGAACCTCACAATAACCCTGAAAGAGTGGTTCGGCGTGGGGCGGCGGAGGGGTGAAGTGGACTGCGGTAGTCGTCGTGGGGTTGGCGGACCACTGCGGCTGCGGCGGGGACGGAGCCTCTCCGTCGTTTCTGGGTCCCCGGTTAACATACAATACAACAACAATTTTACGGAAAGGAAATAAAGTAACCCGTTGATGATAGCACAGTAAGTGCTGAAACATGCCTGGGTAGAACAAAATTCCAAAGATTACTTGCATAAGCCGCAATTCCAAAACCACTTTTGTTAGCAAGCGCGGAAATAAGAACTGCAACATCACAAGGTCATCATTCTGTAATTGGAGCAAAGCAGCGGTCGGTATAAATTGCTAAAAATCAAATTAAAAAAATGTCGTGTGACTAGGGCCTCCCGTCGGGTAGACCGTTCGCCTGGTGCAAGTCTTTCGAGTTGGCGCCACTTTGGCGACTTGCGTATCGATGGGGATGAAACAATGATGTTAAGGACAACACAACACCCAGTCTCTGAGCGGAGAAAATCTCCGTCCCAGCCGGGAATCTAACCCGGGACGTTAGGTACGACATTCCGTCGCGCCGACCACATTCCTTTTTTTTTTTCCGCTGTCGTTCGTTTAATCTGCTCGGGGCGGACGTCGTAAGAAATCCGTTTAAGTTCGTTGTTGATCGATTAACTCAGTTTTTTTTATTACAGAGGGCAGGTAACCCTCCGACCGAACACGCTGAGCTACCGTGCCAGCTATAGATATGATCAGTATTCAAGTTTTACTGGGATCACCATGAAGATTTGTGGACGATGGCAGATTAAAATTACTGTCTTGATTCCGTACATTACTACAGAATTAAATAGTTTTCATAAATGTTTCCTCTTATGGCCGATTTAAGACTGCTATCCTTCCCTGGGTTTCCCTATGACGTGGGTTCTCGTCTGTCTCACTTGCACACTACAGCGCTCAGGCCTCAGTAGACAAGAGACGCCTGTGAATTCCCCCATCTCATGGTGAATCTGCGCCCTTTGTGGCAGACGGTCATCGACGGCAAGGTTCATTTCACAATTCTTGAAGGCTGACTCTTTCGGCTATACAACCTACGGATACGAGAGTTCTGCCGCCTATAGACATTATACGTAAAAACCTGCTCTTTTCAAATATTCATGGCACAGATAGGAAAGTATCACGAAAGTTACAGGAAAAAATCAGTCCCTAGCTTCGTTTATCAGCTCTCACGTCTTTCAACAAGATATCCCAAGACCGCATGATGTGTGTGTTGCGCTGACCGACCCGATACAAAGGGTGTCGGACGGCTGCCCCAGCCACGATATTGTGCAGATCTCTCATCTGCTGAACACACCTGTTCAGGAATTCCGAGAGATTGGGACGCCACCACTCCAGCAACTACTGATGATGGACTCTGGCATACAATTGAAGAATTATGGAGTTAACGCCCGTATCTCTCATGCCACCTTCCCGGTTGCACCCACAGGCAGCTGCAATAGCTCCAAACCACTTGCAGATTTAATCTTCTGCTCCGCCAGCTGTACTGTGTACAGGCAATAAATCAAAGGTCATTACTTGCTATCCTTCTTCGTGTTGCCATTTTAATGGGGAGCGTTGTACGTACTAAGTGGCTCCGGACTTGTTGCCCTATCGTACACCAGACTTGTCCACATTGCTCATAAACTTTCGCTTCCCGGGTCTGCCAGGAAACGGAGCTGCAACTTTCAAACTCGGGCTTGTCTTATCTCAGCGAAATTAACTGCCGAGCGGGGAAAGAAAAAACTGGAGCGGAAACTCGACCTGCTGCTGACCGCACCACACAGCTCCACCGAGGGCAACGGCCTCTGCGACGTCACAGAACATGGGGAGAAAAGAGACTTTCGACCTGGGCCATATTACCCGTCAGTCGAAAATGTTTCCAGACTGGATTAATAAAATATAGAAATGAAACTTCCTGGCAGATTAAAACTGTGTGCCAGACCGGGACTCGAACTCGGGGCCTTTGCTTTCCTGGGCAAGTGCTCTGCCAGCTGAGCTACCCAAGCACGACTCACCGCCCGTCCTCACAGCTTTACTTCTGCCAGTACCTCGTCTCCTACCTTCCAAACTTTACAGAAGCTCTCCTGCGAACCTTGCAGAACTAGCACTCCTGAAAGAAAGGATATTGCGGAGACATGGCTTAGCCACAGCCTGGGGGATGTTTCCAGAATGAGCTGCGAGGACGGGACGTGAGTCGTGCTTGGGTAGCTCAGCTGAGAGCACTTGCCCAGGAAAGGCAAAGGTCCCGAGTTCGAGTCTCAGTCCGGCACACAGTTTTAATCTGGCAGGAAGTTTCATATCAGCGCACGCTCCACTGCAGAGTGAAAATCTCATTCTGCGAACGTCCCCCAGGCTGTGGCTAAGCCATGTCTCCGCAATATCCTTTCTTTCAGGAGTGCTAGTTCTGCAAGGTTCGGAGGAGAGCTTCTGTAAAGTTTGGAAGGTAGGAGACGAGGTACTGACACAAGTAAAGCAGTGAGGACTGGGCGTGAGTCGTGCTAGGGCAGCTCAGTTGGTAGAGCACTTGCCCGCGAAAGCAAAGGCCCCGAGTTTGAGTCTCGGTCGGGCACACAGTTTTAATCTGCCATGAAGTTTCATATTAGCGCACACTCCGCTGCAGAGTGAAAATCTCATTCTGGAAATAGAAGTTATTTTAAGACGGTGGTTGTACCCAGACTCCGCCCATTTGGGTTCAACGTATAGAACGTTCAAACAACACAGACCGGAATGGCGCAGTGGTTAGCACACTGGACCCGCATTCGGGAGGACGACGATTCAAACCCCCGTCCAGCTATCTTGATTTAGGTTTTCCGTGATTTCCCTAAATCGTTCTGGAGCATGAAGGGATCACCAACTTAGTATCGGAGGGCAGCGTGGAGGGTAAAAATCGTAGAGGGGGACCAAGAGATGAATACACTAAGCAGATTCAGAAGGATGCAGGTTGCAGTACTGGGAGATGAAGAGGCTTGCATAGGATAGAGGAGCATGGAGAGCTGCATCAAACCGGTTTCAGGACTGAAGACCACAACAAACAAACAACAACAACACATCGATAACTTCTGACGTCGCTCACCTTTGGTGTGTGATGGGGCTACTGTTTGTGGTGTGTGTGTGTGTTTTCTCTGGAAATCGAGGCTTTAAATTCGCTTGCACTGCGTTTACTTCCTGGAGTTATGTCCTATAAATGACATGGTGTGTTCCTGCCGAAATATCGGTCGTTATGGACATCAGTCGGCTGCATGCCCGTAAATTACTTCAACATTGTATAAACGGGAAGAAAGCAAGGTCTAATAACCTTCCATCTAGTTGCGTAGACGGACTGCAACTCCACGTGAATATTCTTTGTGAGTCGTGTGTGTGTGTGTGTTTATTGTATATCATTATTATTAGTGACGTTAATTCTCAGTTAAGGAGAGCGCTAAAACAGAATTTTTGTGGAATTTTTATGTCTATTTCTTTCTTTTCCCTAAAAGTGTCTCCTATATCCACTATGTTTCTTCTTCCTCTTTTATGTCCACTTCTTTTCCTTTTTCTTCTCTTTGTCTGTTTTCAGAAATTTCTGTTTTATAATATTTTGTTCTCTGTATTTTTCCCTGTCTGTCATGTCTTCTGTGGAAATGTTCAGTTAATTGAGGTCTTGCATAGTTTCCTTTACCCAGCTGTTTTTCACTATATTAGTTGCCACTATTTTTAGTCGAACTGTTTTCGTTCACCCTATGTATGTGTCCGTGGAACTACGCCCTTCTATTCCTGATGTTGTATGTTTGGAAATTTGTGCTAAGCTCCTATCGGACCAAACTGCTGAGGTCATCGGACCCTCGACTTACACACTACTTAGTCCAACTAGCCGGCGTTTGTGGCCGAGCGGTTCTAGCCGCTACAGTCTGGAACCGCGCGACCGCTACGGTCGCAGGTTCGAATCCTGCCTCGGGCATGGATGTGTGTGATGTCCTTAGATTAATAAGGTTTAAGTAGTTCTAGGGGAGTGATGACCTCAGAAGTCAAGTCCCATAGTGCTCAGAGCCATTTATCTGCTAAATTTCAGTTTAAACATAGGTTCCCAGAGACCACACCTCGTAATATACGTTAGAGGAAAGTCGCCTTATGAGTGAAGGGTTACTTTTGTTGTTCTGGTCTTCAGTCCAGGCACTGGTTTGATGCAGACCTCGATCCCACTCTATCCTGTGCAAGGTTCTTCATCTCCGAGTAACTACTGCAACCTACATCCTTCTTACTCTGGTTAGTGTATTCATCTCTTGCTCTCATTCTACTCTGCCCTCCAGTACGAAATTAGTGATCCCTTGATGCATCAGAAGGTGTCCTACCAACCGATCCCTTCTTGTAGTCAAGTTGTGCGATAAATTCCTCTTCAAATTCCTCTTCTTGGTTGGGTTGCTTTGGTTGGTTTTTTTGGGGGAAGAGACCAAACAGCGAGGTCATCGGTCTCATCGGATTAGGGAAGGACAGGGAAGGAAGTCGGCCGTGCCCTTTCAGAGGAACCATCCCAGCATTTGCCTGGAGCGATTGAGGGAAATCACGGAAAACCTAAATCAGGATGGCCGGACGCGGGATTGAACCGTCGTCCTCCCGAATGCGAGTCCAGTGTGCTAACCACTGCGCCACCTCGCTCGGTAAATTCCTCTTCTCCGCAACTCTATTCAGGACCTCCTCATTAGTTACATGAGCTACCTATCTAATCTTCAGCATTCTTTTGTAGCACCCCGTTCCGAAATCCTCTATTGTCTTCTTGTCTGCCGGCTGTTGTGGCCGAGCGGTTCTAGGCGCTTCAGTCTGGAACCGCGAGACCGCTACGGTGGCAGGTTCGAACCCTGCGTCGGGCATGGATGTGTGTAATGTCCTTAGGTTAGTTAGGTTTAAGTTGTAGGGGACTGATGACTTCAGATGTTAAGTCCCATAGTGCTCAGAGCCATTTGAACCATTTTTCTAACTTAAACTTACAGTAAGGACAACGTACAACACACCCATGCTCGAGGGAGGACGCGGACCTCCGACGCGGGGGAAGCACGCGAACCATGACAAGGCGCGGTCAGACCACGCGGTTACCCCGCTCGGCGATGTTTGTAATCGTCTCTCCCCGTTCGTACAGTTTTTTCGTCGGTGTCTTTGTCCAGATGCCCTCTTTCTGAATTGGTCCATTTAATTTGCAGCACATCGTTTCAATGGATCATGTCCAGCGCCACAAGTTTAAAAACATTGGTTCCACTACCGTGTACCCAGGGCTGTCGGTGTGGACGTGGTGACGTTCGGATGTAACCAGAGGTGGAGGAGTAGGCAGCGCGTCGCAGCAGATTAACGGTGATGACTAATGGACCAGGAGCGGCGGCCGCGGTGAAAGCACGGAGCGGCGCTATTTTCGGTGAAAGGTGGCCCCAGACCCGTGGCAGAAAGTCCGACCGGGAACCGTCCCACGGCTTTCGGCTCTTATCTTGCCCTTCATTCACTGCGGTTCCGGTTTCCCTCTCGCCGTTCCGTCGAAGCCGGTAGCAGGAAGTCTGTGACGGCACTGTTTACATTCTCTAATCAAAAGTGTCCGGACCACGTTGTGTAATGCGGAATTAATCACTAGACGTGCGGGGAGCCGCGTCCGTCAGTGTAGAAGCAGACGGGGAGCTAGTTGCTGCCAGCGGAGAGCAATTCTACTCTGAAGCTCCAAAGCTACTGGTGTAGGCATGCGTATTCAAATACAGAGATACGTAAACAAGCAGAATACGGCGCTGCGGTCGGCATTGCGTGTATAAGACGACACTTTTTCTGTCGCAGTTGTTAGATCGGTTACTGCTGCAGTAGCAGGTTACCAAGATTTAAGTGAGTTTGAATGCGGTGTTCTAGTCGGTGCACAAGCGATGGGACACAGCATCTCCGAGGTAGCGATGAAGTGGGGATTTTCCCGTACGGTCATTTCACGAGTGTACCGTGAATATCAGGAATCCGGTAAAACATCAAATCTCCGACATCGGTGCGGCCGGAAAAAGATCCTGCAAGAACGGGACCGACGACGACTGAAGAGCACCGTTCGACGTGACAGAAGTGCAACCTTTCTGCAAATTGCCACAGACTTCAATACTGGGCCATCAACAAGTGTCAGTGTGCGAACCATTTGACGAAACATCATCGATAGGGGCTTTCGCACCCGAAGGCCCATTCGTGTACCCTTGATGACTGCACGACACAAAGCTTTACGCCTCGCCTGGGCCCGTCAGCGCCGACATTGGACTGTTGATGACTGCAAACACGTTGCCTCGTCGAACGAACTCGTTTCAAATTGTATGGAGCGGATGGTCGTGTACGGGTATGGAGATAACCTGACGAATCCATGGACCCTGCATGTCACCAGGGATCTGATCAAACTGGTTGAGGCTCTGTAGCCGACCGATGTGGCCGAGCGGTTCTAGGCGATTCAGTCCGGAACCACGAGGCTGCTACAGTCGCAGGTTCGAATCCTACCTCGGGCCTTGTCCTTACGTTAGTTACGTTTAAGTAGTTCTATGTTCTAGGGGACTGATGACCTTAGAAGTTAAGTCCCATAATGCTTAGAGCCATTTGACCATTTGAAGGGTGCGTAACGGTGTGGGGCGTTTGCAGTTGGAGTGATGTGGGACCGCTGATACATCTGGATACGGCTCTGACAGGTGACACGTACGTAAGTATCCTGTCTGATCACCTGCATTCATTCGTATCCACTGTGCATTCCGATGGACTTGGGCAGTTCCAGCAGGACAATTCGATACCCCACAGGTCCAGAATTGCTACAGGGTGGCTCCAGGAACACTCTTCTGAGTTTAAACACTTGCGCTGGCCACCAAACTTTCCAGACATGAACATTATCGAGCATATCTGGGATGCCTTGCAACGTGCTGTTCAGAAGAGATCTCCACAGCCTCGTACTCTTCCGGATTTATGGTCAGCCCTGCAGGATTCGTGGTGTCAGCTCCCTCCAGCAGTACTTCAGACATTAGTCGATTCCACGCCACTTCGTGTTGCGGCACCTCTCTGTGCTTGCAGGGCCCTGCACCATATTAGGCTGGTGTACCAGTTTCTTTGGCTGTTGAGTGTATGAAAGGAAAGGTTATCCGTCATAATCATTTATAGACAGTGTGTGTAAGGCGTTCAGCCTGACCGGGTTGCCTCCAAACAAGTCTTTAACGATTTTCTGGTTGAAGGCATATGCGACACTCGTCGGTGAAGAGAATGTAATGTCAATCCTGAGTGGTCCATTCGGCATGTTGTTGGGCCCATCTGTACCGAGCTGCACGGTGTCGTGGTTGCAAAGATGGACCTCGCCATGGAAGTCGGGAGTGAAGTTGGGCATCATGCAGCCTATTACGCACTGTTTGAGTCGTAACACGACAATCTGTGGCTGCACGAAAAGCATTATTCAACATGGTGGCGTTGATGTCAGGGTTCCTCCGACCCGTAATCCTTAGGTAGCGGTCATCCACTGCAGTAGTTGCCCTCGGGCGGCCTGAGCGAGGCATGTCATCGGCAGGTCCTGTCTCTCTGTATCTCCTCCGTGTCCGAACAACATCGCTTTGGTTCACTCCTAGACGCCTGGACACTTCCCTTGCTGAGAGCCCTTCCTGGCACAAAGTAACAATGCGGACGCGATCAAACCGCGGTATTGACCGTCTAGGCACGGTTGAACTACAGACAACACGAGCCGTGTACCTCCTTCCTGACTGAATGACTGGAACTGATCGGCTGTCGGACCCCCTCCGTCTAACGTGCGCTGGTCATGCTTGGTTAGTTACATCTTCACCAGAAGAGTCATGGAAACGTCGCGGATTTTCGACGCAGCTACCCGGATGGAAGCCCAAGAAGATTTCAACATATTTGGGTGGATTTAGTGACATCTCCGAACAGTGAAAGGGACTATGTTTGTGATACAATATCCACAGTCAACTTCTATCTCCAGGACTTCTGGGAACAGGGGTGATGCAAAACTTTTTTTGATCTTTGTATTACCCCATTGGCATTTTTACCTGCCTCATGTTTTTGTATTTCCGGTACCACTTGGATACGGCCTTGCTCAAATGACTGATCTTACTTCGTTCATGGCTCCACTGTCAGCTGCTGGGCAAACGCGCGCCTAGATCTGTTGAGAAAACAATGGAGTATGCTACGCCGCAAAATTGCAGCGACGCGTCGTTTAGTTCCAAAGATATTAACTATCAAAGACCGTGTCATGTTCCTGGACCCATCTGTATTTATCAGGAAGTCTCCGTAAACACTGAACGGAGCGTTTTAGCAATCATTCACTAACTCGGCGATACAAATCCGCTCCTTCGTTTGTGAACTGCTGTGGGAACGTCCTCATCGTTAAAAAATCTATTTCGCCCCCGCAGGTGTTCTTTTGGCGCGACGAAAAGATGAAATTCGCCTGGTCCAAGGTCTGGACCGTTTGGCGGATCACCTTCGCCCACGTCTGTGCGGCCTTGGTCAAATTGCTGGCGCCAGTTCAGTAAGGCTGTACGCGACATTGCATACCGTGAAACTTTCACGGTAAACCTGTGTGCAGTTTAGGCGTCTTCCCGCGCGAGAATCGCACTGTCCCCTGTACGTCAATTGTTGAAGCACGTCTCCAGTAGCCGCTCATTTCACTGCCTCGGACTGAGAAGCGCCTGTTATCTGTACTGCAGCAGAACTCTCTCTCCACGAAACTTGGAACTTGTCACTCTCTCCTGACAATGCGCCAACGTTGTTGCGCAGTATCGAGCGGGGTAACGCACTGGCTGGCACTCTGGATTCCCATTCGGCAGAATCTCGGTTCAGGACCTGCGACGGGCCATCCAGATTTAGATGTGCCGCGCAAATGCCGGGATAGTTCTTCGAAAGCGCACGCCCGATTTCCTTCCCCACCCTTGAGACAGTCCGAGCTGGCGCTCCGTCTCTCATGACCTCGATGTCGACGGGACGTTAAAACCAGTCTCACTTCTTTTGTTGCCCAGTGAACATGGCGCAGGACGAGAGTGCCCCAGAGAGGTCCTTACTTTAGATTCAAGATAAATATGCGACTGTTAAGCTCCCACCAACGTAAACCACGCTTAGAGATCATGAGTTTAAATAGGAGAGATCGGGGCGCATCTAGAGGCGTATG
The DNA here is from genome assembly GCF_021461395.2 of Schistocerca americana. Classification (NCBI taxonomy): domain Eukaryota; kingdom Metazoa; phylum Arthropoda; class Insecta; order Orthoptera; family Acrididae; genus Schistocerca; species Schistocerca americana. The sequence continues at coordinate 188,375,551 of NC_060129.1, read as the reverse complement.
GATAGTAATTTTCCCCTTTCTCACTACACGAATGGAACTGGACATCAGCTCGATAAAATTTCTACGACGTACTCTCCGCCACGCACTGTGCGATGGATGTACATACACTACTGGCCATTAAAATTGCTACACCACGAAGATGACGTGCTACAGACGCGGAATTTAACCGACAGGAAGAAGATGCTGTGATATGCAAATGATTAGCATTTCAGAGCATTCACACGAGGTTGGCGCCGGTGGCGACACCTACAACGTGCCGACATGAGGAAAGTTTCCAACCGATTTCTCGTACACAAACACCAGGCCACCGGCGTTGCCTGGTGAAACGTTGTTGTGATGCCTCGTGTAAGGAGGAGAAATGCGTACCATCACGTTTCCGACGTTGATAAAGGTCGGATTGTAGCCTATGGCGATTGTGGTTTATCGTATCGCTACATTGCTGCTCCCATCGGTCGAGATCCAATGACTGTTGGCAGAATATGGAATCGATGGGTTCAGGAGGGTAATACGGAACGCCGTGCTGGATCCCAACGGCCTCGAATCACTAGCAGTCGAGATGATAGGCATCTTATCCGCAGGGCTGTAACGGATAATGCAGCCACGTCTCGATGCCCGAGTCAACAGATGGGGACGTTTCAAAGACAACAACTAAATGACGAAGAAAAACAAAAAAAAAACTGGCGCACTAACACTACACGACAGATAATTCCTTAGTAATGTGAGCTGTTTCGTTTGTATTATGTCGTGGTATTAACTGTGGAGCCCGACTGAATTCCATTCGCAGAATCACCTTGGATCATTTCTGATGACTGGAGACTTCAATGCTCGGTTGAACAAGGAACTCCGAAATGACGATAAATTTTCGGTTGTCCAGTGACTTTTCGACGCCTGTCCCGACTGATGCCTCGCAATACTGTGATCGGTACTTTTTAGTGTTCCCTGCTTTTAGATAAAAAAAACTGGGAGCTTGCGTTGAAACGAGACAGGGGTTAAAGAGTCGGAGAACACGAAAGAGAGACAGTAGATGACAACGGAGGGAAAGAGGGTTGTAGCCTCTCCCCGATGCTATCGAATCTGTACGTCGAGCAAGCAATAAAGGAAATTATGGATAAGTATTGGAACGGATATGAAGTTCTGGGAAAGGAAAGAAATACTTTTTGCTTTGCATAAGACTTTGTAGTTCTGTCAGAGACGGCAAAAACCTGAAATAGCAATTCAACGGAATAGATAACGTGCTGAAAAGACGTTGTAAGATAAACTTTGACGAAAGTAAAACACGGTAACACAGTGTAGATCAGTTAAGTCAGAAGGTACTGGGAACTATATTAGGAACTGCAATGTTAAATGTAGTTAGCAGCAAAAGAATTGACGACGGCTGAAGTAGAGAAGATACGAAATGCTGGCTGGTTGCAGAAATCAAAACGTTTCTTAGGAGATATTTGTCTGGAGGAGAGCCTTTTTAAAGAAGTATAACATGAACGATGAACAGTATATAGGAAAAGGACATGCTTTTTTACAAGACAGATACAGGTTATCTTCGATTGCTGTAAATGAGACAATATTCTAACTTCTGCCGTACCGTAAGGCGCTTGGGAAAACTTCTTCCAGTATTTGTACGTACTCATGTCTACGTAAACAGATTTTGTTGAAAGAGTCGAAGAGTCTGGAGGCTGGTTCTGAGCTGTGTGAATGGCTAGATGACTTGTTAGCTAAGAGAACCCAGCAACGTACAGCGGAATGTCGTCGTTGAGTATACCGAACGGCTCGGACAGAATTTCTGTTTGGCGTGATGACTGGCAGCTTGGTCTAAATACCGAAAAATGTAGACTTAATGCATAAGAAAACCAGTCTCGTAATGTTCGCGTAAAATATTATTAGTCTCTCCTGTGTGACACAGTCACAGCGATTAAATAGTTGGGCGTAGAGTAGCAAAGCGATGTGAAATGAAACGAGCACGTAAGGACGATAACAGGGAAGACGAACTGTCGACTTAGGTTTCTTGGAAGAATTCTAGGAAAGTCTGATTCATCTGTGAAGGAGACTGCGTATAGAACAATAGTGTGACCCATTCTTAAGTAGTGCTAGAATGTTTCGGATCTCTACTAGGTTTGATTAATGGAAGATGTTGAAGCATTTCAAAAATGATTCAAATGGGTCTGAACACTGTGGGACCTAAGGTCATCAGTCCCCTAGAACGTAGAACTACTTAAACCTGACTAACCTAGTGACATCACACACATCCATGCCCGAGGCAGGATTCGAACCTGCGAGCGTAGCGGTCGCGCGGTTCTGGACTGAAGCGTCTAGAACCGCTCGGCCGCAACGGCCGAAGTCAAATTTTATTGTTAGTGTTACTGCGTCACCTAGGTTTCGGGTTACAACTCCATTTTCAAGTACATAACTGATTTCCAAAGATGATAATGTACACATAATCATCACGATAAGACAAAAATAGTCCTTCGAACTACGTAAGCGATCGATCCATAGCGTAATGTAAAATTACTTTAGTGACCAGTTTTTAACAAATTACATATCGAATTACACTTTAGTTCGGTCATGTTAGTGCAACTGCTGAATTTATAAATTATAAAGCGCAGCAATCAGTGGTCCTTTTTTTTTTTTTGCAGGTTTATTTGGAAAATCCAGATTTCGAGTAGTGCCTACTGTTGAAAGAATTGTGACTGACGCCGGAACAACAGGCAACTGACATGCATCGAGGCTAGAAAATAGTAGCCCGCATCTCGTAGTCGTGCGGTAGCGTTCTCGCTTCCCACGCCCGGGTTCCCGGGTCCGATTCCCGGCTCGGTGTTGTGTGCTGTCCTTAGGTTAGTTAGGTTTAAGTAGTTCTAAGTTCTAGGGGACTGATGACCATAGATGTTAAGTCCCATAGTGCTCAGAGCCATTTGAACCATTTTTAGAAAATAGTACATTGATAATGGGTAGGCACTAAGCCAAAATCTGGATTTGTCAAATAAAACCTGCAAAAAAAAAAAAAAAAAAAAAAAATCGACTGATTGCTGCGCTCTGTAATTAATAGATCACATCACAGTCGCTGACTGCACCACTTTCGTAATCGAAGGTAACCTGATGAATTGCTGAATTGTGGGTACTATTGGTGATACGTAGACTGTTTATAGAGTGGGAGGTAAATTTGGCCTAAATTTAATACAGAAAGACATATACACTACTGGACATTAAAATTGCTGCACCACCAAGATGTGCTACAAACGCGAAATTTAACCGAGAGGAAGATGATTCTGTAATATGCAAATGATTAGCTTTTCAGAGCATTCACACAAGGTTGGCGCCGCTGGCGACACCTACAAAGTGCTGATATGAGGGAAGTTTCCAACCGATTTCTCATACACAAACAGCAGTTGACCGGCGTTGCCTGGTGAAACGTTGTTGTGATGCCTCGCGTAAGGAGGAGAAATGCGTACAATCACGTTTCCGACTTTGATAAAGGTCGGATTGTAGCCTATCGCGATTGCGGTTTATCGTATCGCGACATTGCTGCTCGCGTTGGTCGAGATCCGATGACTGTTAGCAGAATATGGAATCGGTGGGTTCAGGAGGGTAACACGGAACGCCGTGCTGGATCCCAACGGCCTCGTATCACTAGCAGTCGAGATGACAGGCATCTTATCCGCACGGCTGTAACGGATCGTGCAGCCACGCCTCGATCTCTGAGTCAACAGATGGGGACGTTTGCAAGACAACAACCATCTGCTCGAACAGTTCGACGACATTTGCAGCAGCACGGACTATCAGCTCGGAGACCGTGGCTGCGGTTACCCTTGACGCTGCATCACAGACAGGAAAGCCTGCGATGGTGTACTCGACGACTAAGCTGGGTGCACGAATGGCAAAACGTCATTTTTTCAGATGAATTCAGGTTCTGTTTACAGTATCACGATGGTCGCATCCGTGTTTGGCGACATCGCGGTGAACGCACACTGGAAGCGTGTATTAGTCATCGCCATACTGGCGTATCACCCGGCGTGATGGTATGGGGTGCCATCGATTACACGTCTCGGTCACCTCTTGTTCGCACTGACGGCACTTTGAACAGTGAACGATAAATTCCAGATGTGTTACGACCCGTGGCTCTACCCTTCATTCGACCCCTGTGAAACCCTACATTTCAGCAGGATAATGCGCGACCGGATGTTGCAGGTTCTGTATGGATCTTTCTGGACACAGAAAATGTTCGACTGCTGCCCTGGCCAGCACATTCTCCAGATCTCTCAGCAACTGAAAACGTCTGGTCAATGGTGGCCGAGCAACTGGCTCGTCACAATACGCCAGTCACTACTCTTGATGAACTGTGGTATCGTGTTGAAGCTGCACGGGCAGCTGTACCTGTGCACGCCATCCAAGCTCTGTTTGACTCAATGCCCTGGCGTATCGAGGCCGTTATTACGGCCAGAGGAGGTTGTTCTGGGTACTGATTTCTCAGTATCCATGCACCCAAATTGCGTGAAAATGTAATCACATGTCATTTCTAGTATAATATATTTGTCCAATGAATACCCGTTTATCATGTGCATTTCTTGTTGGTGCAGTAATTTTAATGGCCAGTAGTGTAGTTTGGAACATAGAATGTGTTGCATTACATCGCAGCATTGGGGGAGGAATATGATTGTGCTCCGGTTATCGTTAAGTACGGCAGCAGAGAGAGAGAGAGGGAGAGGGAGAGGGAGAGAGAGAGAGGCGAGTGGGAGATCAGACGGGACGGGTATTTTTAGCGCGGGTGAGCGGCCCGCCCGGACTGCCTTTCACTTCCTGTGCACCGCGCAACGGCCGAGTCAGGCCGCAGGCAGCGTACGCCGCCGCCTGTGGCAGAATTCCTTTCTCAGCAGTACCGAGTGTACCCGCAAACTGTGCGAGGCGGATACGCAGTTCGTTTGAGTCCGACGATCCGGTTAACTGACGAAATTTCTAAGTTCGGATCTGGGCCAAACATTTCGCGTGTCCTTCTCAATCAAGTAGCTCCGCCACACACCGTTGGGAGGCTTGCGGAGTATAAATGTAGATGTAGATGTAGATAAAGTCTTGAGAAGAGTTTCGTATTGAACTTTCGCCGACCGGTCAGGCTGTGAGGGCGCAACGGTACCGACCGACCGCCGCGTCATCCTCAGCCCACAGGCGTCACTAGATGCGGATATGGAGGAGCATGTGGTCAGCACACCGCTCTCCCGGCTGTATGTCAGTTTCCGAGACCGGAGCCGCTACTTCTCAGCCGAGTAGCTCCTCAGTTTGCCTCACAAGGGCTGAGAGCACCCCGCTTGCCAACAGCGCTCGGCAGACCGGGATAGTCACCCATCCAAGTGCTAGCCCAGCCCGAATGCGCTTAACTTCTGACGGGAACCGGTGTTACCGCTGCGGCAAGGCTGTTGGCATTTCGCATTAACGCGTAGTTTAATTGCCAATCTCTTTAATACAGTGGTTACACAGGGTGCTAATACAGCTACAGGATCGTATACATCTTATAATCAAACATTTCTCTTAGACATTTAAGTCTCATCTTTATCTACGATAATCCTGAAGCTGAAGAAATGAATTAAAATTTTTGCCACAGCCAGCACTCGAACCTACGTCTTCCTGCTTACTAGATACGACTGTTCACTGCAGCACTGTGGTCAAAATTGCTGCATGAACTACCCAACTAAATGCCCTCACCAATACAAACTTCAATTCATATACTGTATGATTAAAAGTATCCGGATACCCCCCCCCCCCCAAAAAAAAAAAAAATGTTTGTCATATTAGGTGCATTGTGCTGCCAGGTACTCCATATGAGCAACCTCAGTAGTCATTGGACATCGTGAGAAAACAGAACGGGGCGTTCCGCGGAACTCACGGACTTCGAATGTCGTCAGGTCATTGGGTGTCACTTGGGTCATACGTCTGTCTGTACGCGAGATTTCCACACTCCTAAACATCCCTAGGTCCACTGTTTCCGATGTGATAGTGAAGTGGAAACGTGAAGGGACACGTACAGCACAAAAGCGTACAGGCCGACCTCGCCTGTTGACTGACAGACACCGCCGACAGTTGAAGAGGGTCATAATGAGTAATAGGCAGACATCTATCCAGACCATCACACAGGAATTCCAAACTGCATCAGGATCCACTGCAAGCACTATGACAGTTAGGCAGGAGGTGAGAAAACTTGGATTTCATGGTCGAGCGGCTGCTCATAAGCCACACATCACGCAGATAAATGCCAAATGACGCCTCGCTCCGTGTAAGGAGCGTAAGCGTTGGACACATGAACAGTGGGAAAACATTGTGTGGAGTGACGAATCACGGTACACAATGTGGCGATCCGATGGCAGGGTGTGGGTATGGCGAATGTCCGGTGAACGTCATCTGCCAGCGTGTGTAATGCCAACAGTAAAATTCGGAGGCGATCGTGTTATGGTGTGGTCCTGTTTTCCATGGAGGGGGCTTGCACCCCTTGTTGTTTTGCGTGGCACTATCAGAGCACAGGCCTACATTGATGTTTTAAGCACCTTCTTGCTTCCCACTGTTGAAGAGCAATTGGGGGATGGCGATTGCATCTTTCAACACGATCGAGCACCTGTTCATAATGCACGGCCTGTGGCGGAGTGGTTACACGACAATAACATCCCTGTAGTGGACTGGCCTGCACACACTCCTGACCTGCATCCTACAGAACACCTTTCGGACGTTTTGGAACGCCAACTTCGTGCCAGGCCTCACCGACCGACATCGATACCTCTCCTCAGTGCAGCACTACGTGAAGAATGGGCTGCCATTCCCCAAGAAACCTTCCAGCACCTGACTCAACGTATGCCCGCGAGAGTGGAAGCTGTCATCAAAGTTTAGGGTGGGCCAACACCTTATTGATTTCCACCATTACCGACGGATGGCGCCACGAACTTGAAAGTCATTTTCAGCTAGGTGTCCGGAGACTTTTGATCACATAGTGTGCATATATTCTTCTCCGTTATTTCTTATTAACAATATCAGCTTATTCCCAAGAATAAGCAGCTTTCACGCAGTTAATACTAGACAGAAATCCAACATGCATTTGGATCGCACTTCCTTGACTCTTGTGCAGAAAAGTGTGTAGTATACTGCTGCATCCATTTTCACGTTTTAGGTATCTTAAACCATGACGTTGTTTTTTGAAGCTTAATTCAAGAGTTGTACAGTTAAGCGATAAGCTTATTTCAGCTGTGTGTTGCGCATTCGTAACAATGGGTATGGCTTAATATCTCATGACCATAGGGTTCCTGGCATCATTTGGTGTGTCTCTGTAAAGGTAATCTTGAGTTTCACGCAAAATTTAATGCATGTCCTTTGTTCCTGTGACTCTGCCATCTCGAAATTCGCAAACTGCGCGACACGACGTTCTACTCAATGCAGAACTGAACAATAACTGACTGACAACAATCAAACTTGCGGCAGTTGCACATTAAAAACAGGCGTGTGCAAGGATGCGAACCGCATTTCGCTCCAGTACACCATTGGCGCTAAATTACGAGGGGCGTTTGAAAAGTCCGTGCAAAAATAAAAACTACTTACGTGTTTGGGGTAAACTTTTCTTATTTTTGGACATAGTCTCCTTTTAGACTTATACATTTCGTCCAACGCTGTTCTAATTTGTTTATCCCTTCCGAATAATAGGAATTGTCCAAGTCTGCAAAATAGCTATTAGTTGCTGCAATCACCTCCTCGTTTGAATAAAATCTTTGTCCCGCCAGACATTTCTTCAAATTGGGGAACAAATAGTAGTCCGAGGGAGCCGAGTCTGGAGAACAGGGGGGGGGGGGGGGGAGGGAGGATGTGAAACGCGTTGGAATCCTATTTCCATTAATTTTGCGACCACAACTGCCGAGGTGTGTGCTGGTGCATTGTCGTGATGGAAAAGTCCTGCGGATTCTTCCTGAACAGCTGCAAACCATCCTTGCAACACTTCACACGATTCCGTTTCTGGTCAAGCGTCAGCAACCGCGGAACCCATCTTGCGGATAGCTTTCTCATGTCCAAATGTTTACGCAAAATATTATTGTGGTGTCACCGCCAGACACCACACTTGCTAGGTGGTAGCCTTTAAATCGGCCGCGGTCCGTTAGTGTACGTCGTACCCACGTGTCGCCACTATCAGTGATTGCAGACCGAGCGCCGCCACACGGCAGGTCTAGAGAGACTTCCTAGCACTCGCCCCAGTTGTACAGCCGAATTTGCTAGTGATGGTTCACTGACAAAATACGCTCTCATTTGCCGGGACGATAGTTAGCATAGCCTTCAGCTACGTCATTTGCTACGACCTAGCAAGGCGCCATTACCAGTTACTATTGATATTGCGAATGATGTACAGTCAAGAGCGACGTTCACCATTTATGGATTAAAGTTAAGTATTCCACCAGCTACGTCCGTTTTTTCTGAATTCTAATTTCCTTGACCTGTTCCAGACCTCACGCCAGCCTGCGCGAGCTAAAACTCGTGCCTTTCGGCTTCCTCTAATAACACGGGGTTGGCTCTCCTGCCAACCCACAACAATTATGTACCCGTTCATTGGAGATGCCCACAGCACTAGCAATCTCACACACCTCAACTCTTCTGTCATCCATCACCATATCATGGATTTTATCAACGATTTCTGGGATCATAAGCTCCACAGGGCGTCCAGAACGTTCAGCATTACTTGTGCCCATATGGCCACTCCGAAAATTTTGAAACCACTCGTATACTGTTCTAATCTGAGGTGCAGAGTCACCGCAGTGTTTATAAAGCTGCTCTTTAGTCTCCTGAGGCGTTTTGCCTTTCATAAAGTAATGTTTAATCACCACGCGAAATTCTTTTTCGTCCATTTTTTTTGACACTCACTCGACTTCCTTGACTTGCACGAATGCCAAACACAAAGAAATAGACCAATATGGCTGAAACTTGGTGTTCCGCGGGTAGCATTCATTTCACGCTAGGTGAGGAGAGCCCTACGTCAACGTGACGTAGGCACGCGTCGTCATGAGTTTCACGAGTTGTCCTATCGACTGTTATGTGCATTCTGTATACATCGACTGTTGTATGCGTCTCAAATCTGCACTGTTCATTGTTCTTAGTTGATTTACAACATGAAGGCAAAATTAAATGGAACTAGATGGTTTAATATTTCCAGCAACATTCGGAATTACTTCGAACTTCAGTTTCTCGGTTTATCGTTTCTGCCCACATGAATTATGTACAAATCATTGGCTTTTATAAAAATATGAAACACTTTAATTACTCCCTATTTCACGTTTTCATCCACATGATTTATGCACGATTAATCGGACTAAAAAATGCCTAGACACTTTCATTGCGGTTATGATTCTTTCATTCAGATATTCGTTATGTTCATGAAACACAAAATAACATCGCATTTTCTTTCGATTGCAGCTTAATAATTAATTATTTCATGTTTCTATCCACAGCATTTAGACACGATTCATCGGATTAAAAAATGTTTCTATCCACAGCATTTAGACACGATTCATCGGATTAAAAAAAGGGGGGGTAGCATTTATTTCAGGCTAGAAAAATAACAAAACACTTTCGTTATGGTTATGATTCCTTTATTCAGAGATTCGTTATGTACATGAAACACACAATAATATCCCACATTCTTTGGATTGCAGCTTAATAATTAATTATTTCACGTTTCTATCCACACCATTGATGCACGATTCATCGGATTTAAAAAAAAAATGACTAAAAGCTTTTTTTTGCTTTCGTTATGGTTCCGTCGTTCAGACATTCATTATGTTCCTGAAACACATAATACCATCCCAAATTGTTGGGATTACAGCATAATAATTAATTCAACTGGGATGAGCGTAACAGATAATTCCTGTCACTCGTTTGTACACAGGTATTTACATTTATCATTGATGTTATCGGTACAACTGCAAAGATCGATATACGCACTCGTGTAGTCGATTTAGGTTATTTACGTCACGATGACGTAGTGTTAGCCGACCGCGGCGGCCACGCGGTTCTAGGCGCTGCAGTCCGGAACTGCGACGTTCCATACAGATCCATACAGAACCTGCAACATCCGGTCGCGCATTATCCTGCTGAAATGTAGGGTTTCACAGGGGTCGAATGAAGGGTAGAGCCACGGGTCGTAACACATCTGGAATTTATCGTTCACTGTTGAAAGTTCTAGGGGACTGATGACCTCAGATTTTAAGTCCCAAAGTGCTCGGAGCCATTTGACGTAGTGTTACGTCACTATGACGTAGGGTTCTCCTCACCTAGCCTGAGATGAATGCTACCGGGTGTGCGCTCTTTCCAAAGGTGCTACTAACTAAACATGACCTCGATACGCTTCGGTGGTGCCATCTCTCGGACTTTGCACGGACTGTTCAAACCATGGAGGTAAGAATAGAGGGAGATGCCGTGGCGTCACAGCTGTGAAGCTATGTGAAGCCGAGGGTAGCCATCTCAATCCGACCAAAACATTGCTGCTGTAAGCTTGTGTGCATAGGCTTGTCGCTCGCTTTTGGAAGGATTTTGCGTTATTATGGTGACTTGTGTGGTGTTCGGATGTACGAATCGTTCTGATTGTGATGCGAAATCGAAGGGAATAACATTTCGTGTGTAAGTTGTCTCGTTAAGTGAGATTTTACAACTTCATTGTGAACAAACGTGTGCTACAGCGGTACTTGTACTATAGCGTGTTTTTCTCCTGTATGATTTTAGATTTCCTAAAAATGAAAGTCTGAAAGCTCTGTGGGAGAATGCCGTGAGTAGGAAGAATTGGCGTGCGTCTAAATGGAGCACTATATGTTCTCAGCATTTCCGAGAAGAGGACATAGACCGAACTTCCCTTTCAACAGTAAGGCTCCGAGAAAATGCTGTACCATCAGTTTTCCCTACACACCCAAAACATTTGCAAAAGGTATGTTAGTTCAAAGAATTAAATTCTTAGTTTTCAAGTTCACATTTCAGTATAATACGTACGTATCGTCGATAATCGAAGTGTTGAGTAACTCACTTTGTCTTCATCATGTACCAAATTAAAAGCTAACACTACATTAACTGGCGTAAAGTACAGGCCTAAACAGCACACTGTGTAGATTTGCCATTCTATGTACCGTATTTCAGTAAATATTGGTGGTAATGAACAAAGTAGTGTAACGTAACTGAAATGTCCCAGTTCGTATTACAAACAAGATGTATTTATGAGGCTTTGGAGGGAGGGTATAGCTAACTTAGTTTTCAGTTTCTATTATTTAGTTTGTGATACACGTTTATTACTGAATTAACAAAATTGTATCGTTTACATTGAAGGCTAGCTATTCGTAATATTACATTAAAAACTATTTTTAATCAGAAGAGACGCGGAATTTCGGCTTTACGAGATTTTATTTTAAACAAAGACTTTGAAACAACCAATCTGATGACGTTAGATGCGTATATGGTGCAATTAGCGACTGTAATACACGCAGCGCTATAGCACACTGGCAGTGTTTTTGGTCAGTGTGTCATGGCAGCGAGCCACGCCCCCATGGCTTCAACACGTAGTACGGCTGGGATACGTAGCGCCACCTCCCCTTATTCTTACCTCCATGGTTCAAACGCCCCTCGTACAAATGTTCCGGAATTCTTTGGACAGACCTAGCGCAACAAGCCCGGAATTGTGCGCTCGCTAGAGGCGCATCGACGCTGTAGTGTGGGCGATGCACGTGTGGGCAGGAGGCTGCTTACCGCTCGGCCACGTGTCGGTATGGCTGCAGCGCCTTTGATTGCGTACACACAGGCGAGGAGGTGGGGGCTGCGTGTTGTGTTTGAGAACACAGGCGCGCGGTGCTTAGCGAGCGACGCGTAGCCAAGGCCTGGCGAGGCGAAGCTAGACAACACATCACTCGCTAGCATCCTTGGTGCACCAAGGTACCAGCCAAGGTCAGGGCTTCACTTCCCGTCTCGACTACAAAACCACTAGGGATGGAAAACAAGCACGAATGCACTCCCTTTTACACTACTGGCCATTAAAATTGCTACACCACGAAGATGCTACAGACGCGAAATTTAACCGACATGAAGAAGATGCTGCGATACGCAAATGATTAGCTTTTCAGAGCATTCACACCAGGTTGGCGCCTATGGCGACACCTACAACGTCCTCACACGAGGAAAGTTTCCAACCGATTTCTCATACACAAACAGCAGTTGACCGGCGTTGCCTGGTGAAACGTTGTTGTGATGCCTCGTGTAAGGGGGAGAAATGCGTACCATCACGTTTCCGACTTTGATAAAGGTCGGATTGTAGCCTATCGCGATTGCGGTATATCGTATCGCGACATTGCTGCTCGCGTTGGTCGAGATCCGATGACTGTTAGCAGAAGATGGAATCGGTGGGTTCAGGAGGGTAATACGGAACGCCGTGCTGGATCCCAACGGCCTCGTATCACTAGCATTCGAGATGACAGGCATCTCATCTGCACGGCTGTAACGGATCGTGCAGCCACGTCTCGATCCCTGACTGAACACATGGGGACGTTTGCAAGACAACAACCGTCTGCACGAACAGTTCGACGACGTTTGCTGCAGCACGGACTATCAGCTCGGAGACCGTGGCTGCGGTTACCCTTGGCGCTGCATCACAGACAGGAGCGCCTGCGATGGTGTACTCGACGACGAACCTGGGTGCACGAATGGCAAAACGTCATTTCTTCTCATGAATCCAGGTTCTGTTTACAGCATCGCGATGGTCACATACGTGTTTGGCGACATCGCCGTGAACGCACATTGGAAGCGTGTATTCGTCATCGCCACACTGACGTATCACCCGGCCTGATGGTATGGGTTACACGTCTCGGTCACCTCTTGTTCGCATTGACGGCACCTTGAACAGTGAACGTTACATTTCAAATGTGTTTCGACCTGTGGCTCTACCCTTCATTCAGTCACTGTGAAACCCTACATTTCAGCAGGATAATGCACGACCGCATGTTGCAGGTCCTGTACGGGCCTTTCTGGATACAGAAAACGTTCGACTGCTGCCCTGGCCAGCACATTGTCCAGATCTCTCACCAACTGAAAACCTCTGGTCAATGGTGGCCGAGCAACCGGCTCGTCACAATACGCCAGTCAGTACTCTTGGTGAACTGTGATATGGTGTTGAATCTGCATGGGCAGCTGTACCTGTACACGCCATCCGAGCTCTGTTTGACTCAATGCCCAGGCGTATGAAGGCCGTTATTACGGCCACAGGTGGTTGTTCTGGGTACTGATTTCTCTTGATCTATGCACCCAAATTGCTTGAAAATGTAATCACATGTCAGTGCTAGTTTAATATATTTTTCCAATGAGTACCCATTTATCATCTGCATTTCTTCCTGCTGTAGCAATTTTAATGGCCAGTAGTGTATTTTATACACTACACTCGTAAGAGTTATGAAGCAGTGGTAGCTGTTGCGGCCATTCGGCCTTAAACTGGTCTGATGAAAATTTCTATTGCAGCAGTTCCCAACCTTTCTCAGATCATTACCCCTAAGCGGAGTCAGACGCCTTCCCCCATATTATCACCAACTTTAGCACCCGACTCAACTGCAGAATGAAAGACTTTTCTTGGAACACGTTTATTTTTTAAAGTGATGAAAGATATTTTGTTTGTGTGTGTGTGTGTGTGTGTGTGTCAGAACGAATGACGAAGTAATTCGTGGTGCATCCATCGCAAGTGCTGCCCAATCTTAGCCACATACGTAATAGCTCTCCGAAGCAGGGTATTTCCCCAGAGAGACTGAAGTACGCCATTGTTAAACCACTGCATAAAAAAGGGGATACGTCTGATGTCAACAACTACCGCCCAATCTCTCTTCTGACTGCCTTATCCAAAATTCTTGAAAAAACAATGTATTATACAGTAGCTTCACACCTTTGTAAAAATAAAGTTTTAACAAAATGTCACTTTGGTTTAGAGAAAGGTTTTTCAACGGATAATGCTATATATATAGTTTCACTGATGCAATATTGAATGCTCTGAGCAACCGGAAGTCACCCGTTGGGATTGTTTGTGATCTCAATGGCTTTTGATTGTGTAAATCATGGAATACTTCTAGATAAGCTCAACTAGTGTGGCATGAATGGGACAGCGCTCAATGGTTTAAATCATACCTAACTGGAAGAGAGCAGAAAGTTGAAATAAGTAGTTCACATAATACGCAAAAAACTGGTGATTTCTCAGACTGGGGAACAATCAAGAATGGGGTGCCGCAAGGTTCGGTCTTGGGTCCTTTGCTGTCCTTAATATATATTAATGACTTGCCATTCTATATTGACGAAGATACAAAGCTGGTTCTTTTTGCCGATGATACAAGTATAGCTATCACACCCAACAAACAAGAATTAACTGGTGAAATTGTAAACGATGTTTTTCAGAAAACCATTAAGTGGTTCTCTGCAAATGGGCTGTCATTAATCTTTGACAAAACACAATATATACAGTTCCACACAGTAAATGGAATGACACCATCAATAAATATAGAGTTCCATCAGAAATCGGTAGCTAAGGCACAATTTCAAAATTTCGAGGTGTATGCATTGATGATGGGTTGAACTGGAAAAAACACACTGAAGATCTGCTGAAACGTTTGAGTTCGGCTGCTTATGCTATTAGGGTCATTGCAAATTTTAGCGATATACATCTGAGTAAATTAGCTTACCACGCCTATTTTCATTTTCTGCTTTCGTATGGCATCATATTCTTGGGTAACTCATCGTTGAGTAAAAGAGTGTTCATTGCACAAAAGCGTGTAATCAGAATAATTGCTGGAGCTCATTCAAGATCATCCTGCAGACACTTATTTAAAGAGCTAGAGATCTTCACTGTAGCCTCACTATATATATTCTATTATGAAATTTGTTATTAACAATCCGAACGAATTCAAAAGTAATAGCAGTGTACGTGGCTACAACACTAGGAGAAAGGAGGATCTTCACTATTCAAGGTTAAATCTAACTTTGGCTCAGAAGGGGGTAAATTATGCTGCCAAAATAGTCTTTGGTCACTTACCTAATAGCATCAAAAGTCTGACAAATAGCCATATAGCATTTAAAAGGAAATTAAAAGAATTTCTTAATGGCATCTCCTTCTACTCATTAGTTGAATTTTTGGATATAGTAAGTGGTTAATTTCCCCAACCACCACCCAAAAAAAAACATTAAAAATATTAAGTGGCATGTAATATTTTGTGTACTGTAATATCTTGTATAGACACCTTTTATTAACCTGACACGTTCCACATCATTGCGAAGTGTCGTATTCATGATCTATGGAACAAGTACTAACCTAATCTAATCTCTAATCTACGGTGAGAGTAGACATTCGTTACAAAATACACTAACCCTGCATTACTTCTCTCCATTGCGGCACTTGCTTCGCCTGCACACTGCAAACCCATTTAAGCGGGGATGTAACCGATTTTGCTGCAGAAAATTGATTTTTCAAAAATATTATTTTCTTGATCTACACAATTTAATCAATGCTGTGTGTGACTGTTATCGTGATAGCAGCTTTATTAATGCCTTTAAATTGGTAAACTGGTTAACTCTGCAGTTGTGGATACTCCCACCTTTTCCGACATGAAACTGCTTGCTTCAGCGGAATTTTTGTTAGTGTGAAGGCTCTTTTCTTTCAATATCTTTGGCCGACAGCTTTATCTCTGGCTTCTAATAACGTAAAAAATGCAAAACAGACAAAATGAGGTTCAAAGATTTTCTTCTCATATATAGTTCTACACGTAGTAAACTTATCTCACCGCCGTAGGTTCGAGTCCTCCCTCGGGCTTGGATGTGTGTGTTGTTTGTAGCATAAGTTAGTTTAACTTACAAGGGGAGGCCGCCAGTTGTGAAATTCAGATTCGATTCATACTGCGCATAATAAAAGCTCATGGCCAGAGGTGTAATGTGGCAAAGCACCAAGATGCACTTCTCAGCCGTTGTCGAGAAAATCGACAGTTAAAAGAAACCGTTGCGGCGAAATACTCTCAACGATTAATAGTTTTCTACAGCGTCGTGGCGCAGCGGTAAGCGCTCGGGTTCGTAATCCGAAGGTCGCCGGATCGAATATCGTTCCATACAACTTTTTTTTTTTAGTATTTGTTTTTTGTAGTTCTTATATATATATAATTCCCGGCAATCAGTTGCAACAATTATGCATATAATAAGTTGTTGAAAGTCGTTTGTCGTGGAAAAAAACTGGCGACTTCGAACATCATTATGTTTTCCGCAAACAAAGTTGTATTTCACAAATGTTATTAATTGTCTTCATAATGTTAACCACGTATAGTTAACGAAAGTCGTAGAAACGAATACGTATAGCGTAAGTCAAACGTTCGAATTAGAATAGAGACCCCACGAACACAAACGTGCTGTGGCAGGTATGAAATATAAACTCCGTTACTCGCTCGTTACACTTGAAGGACAGATGTTGAATGGGCCGAAACGAGCCGCCCCATAACAGCGTAGTTCCTTCTAACTTCGAAAGAAGGTAGATGCGGTCCCTAGCGCAACTTATAACATCGTCGAAAATCTGTGCGGACGTGAGACCTTTGGTACACCCTGTTAAAAAAACGGAAAAATGGAGGCGGTACAATTGGAGAGCGATCCGCCTTCACCAACATGCATAAGCAATTCATTAATAGTTTATATATATATATATATATATATATATATATATATATATATATATATTTGAATTGCAAAAAACTAATAAAAAAAATATTGCATGGCGCGAGATTCGATCAGGCGACATTCGGATTACGAACCCCAGCGCTTACCGCTGCGCCATGACGCTGTAGAAAATCATTAATCGTAGAGAGTACTTCAGCGCAACGGTTTCTTTTAACTGTCGATTTTATCGACAACGGCTGAGAAGTGCATCTTGGTGCTTTGCCACATTACACCTCTGGCCATGAGCTTTTATTATGCGCAGTATGAATCGAATCTGAATTTCACAATTGGCGGCCTCCCCTTGTTAGTTTATGTAGTGTGTATGTCTAGGGACCGATGACCTATGCAGTTTGGTCCCTTAGAAACTCACACACATTTGAACTTAACCTCAATTTTAAAATCCTCCATACTGATACACCTAATCTTCCAGGTTTCTCTTCTCTCCTCTTTGAATCCGCCTGATGTGTATTTGCGTGTGAGACACTGATATGTTAGCTTTCTTGACCCAGCTCTCTCGATGGTGTGAAATGCTTTTGTTGTAAACACACAAGGATCTATGCCAACTCTCTTCAGCACCTCAATTCTGCCATTATTTCCGTTATTGTAACTTAAAACTCATTACCAGAACCTGTTACGGATGCAGTTAAGCCCACATTCAGGTTTCTTGCAAACCCTGATTTATTGTAGAAGTATCCTCACGGAAAGACACATGTGCAACTGAAAGCCTCAATAATTTAATCTCGATTACATGCTCCAAACGGACATTCTGTTGACCTGAAGTACCCAAAATAGGCGTCTGTGATGCAGTTTTATGTTACAATAACGGAAATAATGGCAGAGTTGAACTGCTGAAGAGAGTTGGCGTATTTACAACAAAAGCATTTTTCACCATCGACGAGAGCAGGGTACAAGAAAGCTAACAGATCGGTGTCTTACCTGCAGATTCGAAGAGGAGAGAATGAGAAACCTGGAGGAAGAGGAGTGTCAGTACGCAGGATTTTAAAATTGAGGTAAGCCGGCCGCGGTGGCCGAGCGGTTCTAGGCGCTTCAATTGGGAACCGCGTGACCGCTACGGTCGCAGGTTCGAATCCTGCCTCGTGCATGGATGTGTGTGATGTCCTTAGATGTTTAGTCCCATAGTGCTCAGAGCCCTTTGAACCATTTCAAATTGAGGTAAGCTTATTACATGTAGAAGTATGAGAAGAAAATCTTTGAACCTCATTTTCTCTGTTACATTTTTTACGTTATTAGAAGCCTTTTCTAAAAAAATATATGCGTTAAAGCTACGAAATTTTCTAGAACTGTTTTCAATGTGTTGCTGCCTCCCTCTAACTAAAAAATACGAGATCGTGCAATTGCATTCTTATTTTTAGATGACTGTGTGTAGAAAAAAAATGTTAATTTTGGATGTGCAAAATTAAAAACTCTTTTAATGATATAATTTGTACCATAAATTAATAGCTTTATTTCAGTGGCCTTATAATCTTCTCAGGACACTACAATAAAATTTTCAGATTAATTTCGTGATTAGAATTTGTGTTATGGCTGTTTATAAAAAAGACAATGAAAAAATTCAAATTTCTGGCAAAATATTAGTCCCGCATATTTCATTATATTTTTCCGTTAAGCACTTTTGATTTACTCATGCAAAATTTTAGACTTGTACATTAATAAATATGGCTGTAATGATTTTTTAAATAAATGTTTACATTTTCCGTTACATCTCCCGTTAAGATCAGATGTGTTCTACGCACTCAAGAGTACTTTTTCAGGCGATGCTGTTATTTCACACGGCAGTCGAAATGACTGGTGGCGTGGTATAAATACCCAGCTTCGTATAAACAACGAAAAATGTCACCAGAGTGAGCGATAAAAATGTTTATAACCCCTGCGAACGGTGAAAACTGTGCTTACACAAATGTCCAGTGATTTCAATCGTCTTGTCTTTCGAAAATTGATCTTATTTCACACCCGAGAAAATTCTACTTTGAAATAAATATCTGCATTTTATATTCTGAAAAACTTAATTTTGAGGTCTAATTTTTAAATCTCCAGTATCTATTTTGTCTTTCTTACTAGTCGTTAAAGGCCTAAATTTTTCTCTTTCCAGGCTTTACAATTAGGTTTCAGATTGAGATTTTTGTTGTAAGTTTTTTTTTTTTTAATTTCTAGGGGAAGGGCGCTGGACGCTCTTCCCAGTTCTCTTGTTCCCAATACTGATAGCTCCTTTTGCAAACGTATCATCTCTGGTTTTGTTATGATCGACTCTCTCAAGAACCTGAATAATTGTGAGGCTATCTCGTTGCACTAAATGTCATTGAATGGCCGTACATTTTAGCACGTATGACTGTGTTGCTTCCAAAAGTGCAGTTCTACGACCGCGAGAAAATAAGCAGAAAAAGGGCTAGAAAAGTTTTTACTGAGTTTAACGAAGGCGATGTTGGCCTGATATATTCGACGATGCCCTTTGGCTACACTGACTAAAGGATTCTTCTAAGAAATACCAAATTAAGATAACCTGAAGATGCCTAAATAAGGCGAAACGCGTCGTTGAAAAATAAAAAACTATAATTGCAACCAAGACTGTTTTAACCAATACTGTTAAGCACTGGTTTGCTGTATGCCACGTATGGATTGGAAGTATTTCTAAGCAGAAAAAGTTTGCGACACTTGCGTGTCGATGGAATGAAACGAATGATGCAGTGAAGTAGTCCGAGCGCGCCAATTCTTCATCACCTTGTCGATGTGGGCGGTTTTGCGCTGCGTTGTTCCGGTTACAAACCCCATTGCGTAACTGTTTGGGTCAGAAGTTAAACACGCACTGGCCTGCGTTTGTCTGCTTTGGCGCCAGCTCGGAATGATAACACACGCAAACACACACACACACACACACACACATCTTGGCGACGAGGCACATTCGGTCTCAGTCCGTTTCGACTTCGTGACACAGCGTCAGCTACCGGGCGCCGAGCAATTGCTGCAGTTTCCGTCAACTGTTTGACGTTCGCCTCTATCTCGTCCTGTTGGCTTGTGAGTACTTTCACCACTATGCATCCATTTAACACCTGCTTTGAAATTCGACGTGTCTTCATTGAGGAAGCTGTCGTTGTCTAGCTCCAAATAAGCTTGCCAGACAAAATATTGCCGGCCGGGGTGGCCGTGCGGTTCTAGGCGCTACAGTCTGGAACCGAACGACCGCTACGGTCTCAGGTTCGAATCGTGCCTCGGGCATGGATGTGTGTGATGTCCTTAGGTTAGTTAGGTTTAATTAGTCCTAAGTTCTAGGCGACTGATGACCTCAGAAGTCGCATAGTGCTCAGAGCCATTAAAAAAAAAAGAAAAAAAGCCAGACAAAATGTTACCTTTAATTCTGCTGTTATATCTTAGGCTCAATATGACCCGGAAAGGAGTTTCTTCCGTAACATTTTTATTCTTAAATGCTAGCACTCGACACTATGATTTTATTCTTCCATACTTTCTCCACAACATCCGGCTCTAATGAAACAATTTTTCTCCCCGTTGTTACAGATAAATTTGTGACTAGTACCGCCTGCGGTCTAAATTAGACCTATAGGGTCAGTGGACCAGATCTAAAAATTGTCATGCATCTTAAAGTGGTTCACTGCACGCTAAATTGTGTCTGAAATGTTAGCCTCAGAACTGACCCGTAGCAAATGCTGCATTGTAGTTACGAGTATCCTTAAAGTAATTCTTTGATCTCTCTGCAACTGTTCCATCATTTGAAGTGAATCTTTGATATGTTGCGTTTAAAAATAAATTTTGTGTTAACGGCGGCAAATTCACGTTCCCTTGTGACACCACATTGTGAATGCCAGTCTATCGCGTAAATTAACCACAGATGCGAAATGATTTGGATTACGACAGCAATTATAACTCTTAAAATTATTTGGAATTACATTCAGTGAACATTTAAATTTCTTTCAAAACAACAATAGAAATAACATTAGCAACGTATACATTACTCCTGTTTCTTTGTGTGCGCAAAACTTGTTTCTCTCTACCTCTTCGTCTTTCAGTGCGCCCCGTTTACTGTTCTTATTCGAGGCATAGCGTAAAACAAATATAGTTTTCGTATAATAGGAGCGGTCGTAGCTTTTCAAAATGAAGACACTGAAAATTCGGAATACTTCAAATTTTGTGATGACAGCGGCAAACGAACATAAAGTTGGTTCTGTTATTCTTAGAAGGGGGCCCTCCATACTGTAAATCACGCATTTTGATGCACTTCAAATATGTTGTAGTCCTGAGTATCTGGCTACCCGGTTTTTTGAGCGACGGGCCTTGGTTGTTGAGAAAATCGATTTTGAAGTTCATTGGGTGCTTTGTATACCCGTAACATTACATATATTTCGAGAAAGTAAGCGAAGCGCAGCGGTAAAGGTACCGTGTTCGAATCCTGCTCCCATATGTTTTTTTATGTATGCAAGAACCGTCCGGAAAATTTGGTTCTAACGTTCAAAAACGAGTAGACGAATTAACTGGGAAAATACAGATATGTAATCTTGTCCTGCACGAAATCCGGGAAGTTCACGAAACTGGTGTTCGAAGAATTTTTGCGTTCTGTAATTCGTCCGTACATGATCGATTCGTGGGGAGGGCAAACCGATTAAACTTTGTACGATCGTCTATTCACTGATGAAAGGAAACCGAGCACCTGCAAGCTAAAAGTGGTCCGACCAAAGTGATCTCGTTATTGCCACCAGCCCTGTGATCTTTATTTTTACGGACAGGTGAAAATCTTCACGATAATTATTCAGAATGGCGCCGACTTGATGAAAGACAATAGAGAGATCGCTTCTAGGGAAGATTCGATAAAATTACATTCGCTAATCCTACATGAATCCAGCGCACCTAATTTTGAAAGCACGATTAGGTACGCATGGTTCGCATCGAAATTAACAGATGAAAGAGAAATCCTTTTGAATGCAAAAGAATTGTGTTTCCCCGTATCGCTCATGAAGAAACCGCGTACCTGCAAGACGGTTGCTTTCACAAGATGCGCGAATGCTTCGGTTGTTTCTATGATAAGTATCACCCACAATATTAATATTGTTCTGGCACATCAACCAATGTGGACGATGAAAAATAAGATTTTGTAATATTGTATGACAGAAAAAATTAATAACTGAATATATCTTTATAATTTCGCACACCTTACACTCTTTGTTGATATTCTTTGAATTAAAATTGAAAAATTCGGTCGATTTTGGGAAAAAAAAGACTACCTGCGCAGGATTCGAACACGGTACCTCCAGCGCCGTAACCATGAACCTCTACCGCTTTTTTATTTTTGATACCGGCTTAGATCTTAATGCGATAGCTACGCTTACTTGCTCGAAATATATACGTAATTTTACGGGCTTACACAGCACGCAATGAACTTCAAAATCGATTTTCTCAAAAACCAAGGCCCGTCGCTAAAAAACCAGATAGCCAGATACTCATGGTAAGTGCGTCTACAACATATTTTAAGCGCATCAAGATCCGTGATTTACAGTATAGTGGGTCCCCTTGTTAGACGAACTTAAGTGAAAAAACGTCCCTAATAAACAGCGCTTGTGCCTCAGACGCCTTCGGTACTACGTTTTGAAAAAAAAAAAATGCCTTTAAGCATTATGGGACTTAACATCTGAGGTCATCAGTCCCCTAGAACTCAGAACTACTTAAACCTAACTAACCTAAGGACATCACACACATCCATGCCCGAGGCAGGATTCGAACCTGCGACCGTAGCGGTCACGCGGTTCCAAACTGAAGCGCCTACAACCGCACGGCCACACCGGCCGGCCACTACGTTTCGTTTTCCGCCTGCTGGCAGCATCAACGACGTAACAGATGTGGCATTTTAGCTACCTGGTATGTGTGTGTCACTGCAAACGAACCATCTGTAACATTTAAACATCAGCATTCCTAGAAAGTGATTTCACGGATGGTTGTTACTTTCGTGTCTCATTCTGTACGCAGGGCAGATTTTGGTAGTGCTCCAATTTGCACGTTCACATATTGGAGATTTTAATGCTCGATAGTGAAGGTGTCATCACAGCCACGGATATGAAAGCATCCACTTCCTTTTTACCGCTCGTAACGGATTCGTAAACACCTGTTTCTTTCTTTGTGCGCACCTACGGCAAAGTACCTTTCCAACAATATAAGTGTCATTGTCCTCCTTGTATAATCAATATTAAAAATTGATACTTCAATTATCGTGTTCACGTACTAACATAATAATACTTCTGCCCCGTGGATCTTCTATGGCCCAGCTCCATAAAAATTCACAACATGTAGCCTGCAAATATTGCTTACAAAATTCTATTTGCGCGTATCTGCCTTTTTTTTTTTTTTCAATGCGCCTGTAGTGCACAAATTTGAAATTGGTTGATTTTAAATGAGAGTGGTAGATGCAGTCGAAGCAGTAAGTACCGCTACGAAAAGCGGCAGTGCGAGGGAATCATGTTTTGTAACAAGTGTCTATTCTCATTGTGGATAGCTAGCTTTGTCGTACAATTAGAAGTTGTACGTAGCACTCCCAATGCGCTGGGAATTTCTTCACCATTCATTCTGACTCTCTCTCTCTCTCTCTCTCTCTCTCTCTCTCTCACGCACACACACACACACACACACACACACACACACTAACTGAACTCAACGGCTGCTGGAAAACAATTCTAACACACACACACACACACACACACATAACACTACCCGAACACAACTACTGCAGGAAAACAATCGACAGCATTTTTACGTATCGGTCGAGTCATTCATTCATTCTTTTGAGTGAAACGAGTCCTCGAGAGGAAGTGAATGAGAAAAACATCGATTCACTCGGTTGTAGTTTCACGTATCGGCTTAACTCACAAGTGTGGTCTCGCTGACCGCGCTAGAATTTTTGTTCTGCAAAGTAAATTGTGCCGAAGCGCTACTCTACCTACCCTCCTTAAATCGCCAGCTCTATAATGTTTTATTGTCTTTTGCGTTATCACCCTTTTTGGTTCGTTGCCGGCACGTGTTGAGGTGTCCTAGACCGCATCTCGTGAACTACGTACGGGGTGACAATTACTGAACTGTATCAAATAAACCTGCATTTCTAGCATTTGTGGACTTAGAGAAAGATTTCGACAATGGTGAATGGAATACTCTCTTTCAAATTCTGAAGGTGGCAGGGGTAAAATACAGGGAGCGTAAGGCTATTTACAATCTGTACAGAAACCAGATGGCAGTTATAAGAGTAGAGGGGCATGAAAGGGAAGCAGTGGTCGGGAAGGGAGTGAGACAGGGTTGTAGCCTATCCCCGATGTTATTCAATCTGTATATTGAGCAAGCACTAAAGGAAACAAAAGAAAAGTTAGGAGTAGGTATTAAAATCCATGGAGAAGAAATAAAAACTTTGGGGTTCGCCGATGACATTGTAATTCTGTCAGAGACAGCAAAGGACTTGGAAGAGCAGTTGAACGGAATGGACAGTGTCTTGAAAGGAGGATATAGGATGAACACCAACAAAATCAAAACGAGGATAATGGAATGTAGTCGAATTAAGTCGGGTGATGCTGAGGGAATTAGATTAGGAAATGACACACTTAAAGTAGTAAATGAGTTTTGGTATTTGGAGAGCAAAATAACTGATGATGGTCGAAGTAGAGAGGATATAAAATGTACACTGACAATGGCAAGGAAAGCATTTCTGAGGGAGAGAAATTTGTTAACATGGAGTATAGATTTAAGTGTCAGGAAGTCGTTTCTGAAACTATTTGTATGGAGTGTAGCCATGTATGGAAGTGAAACATGGACGATAAATAGTTTAGATAAGAAGAGAATAGAAGCTTTCGAAATGTGGTGCTACAGAAGAATGCTGAAGATTAGATGGGTAGATGACATAACTAGTGAGGAGGTATTGAATGGAATTGGGGAGAAGAGGAGTTTGTGGCACAACTTGACCAGAAGAAGGGATCGGTTGGCAGGACATGTTCTGAGGCATCAGGGGATACCCAGTTTGGTGTTGGAGGGCAGCGTGGAGGGTAAAAATCGTAGAGGGAGACCAAGAGATGAATACACTAAGCAGATTCAGAAGGATGTAGGCTGCAGTAGGTACTGGGAGTTGAAGAAGCTTGCACAGGATAGAGTAGCATGGAGAGCTGCATCAAAGCAGTCTCAGGACTGAAGACCACAACAACAACAACATGAAATAAAATCGTCATAACGTCTAAACGGTTTGCGTTAGGACGTTCAAACTGCACGGTTGGCCGCAGTGCATGATGGGAATTAGTGTGCGCATGCATGGTTTCGTTTAGCGTTAAAGGGCACTTTCATTTGGATGAATTCGACGATAAGCACAATTGGAGAATTTGGGGGACTGAGTATCCGCATTTCTCGATTGAGAAGTCTCTTCACTCTCAACGGGTGATTGTGTTGTGTAAAGTGTCCAGTCACGGAATAATCGGTGCGATATTCCTCGATGGCACGGTGACTACCGAACAGTGCGTGAAGGTTTTGGAACATGATTCCATCCCCGTTATCCAAAGTGACCCTGGTTTCGACAAGATGTGTGGTTCGTGCAAGACGGAGCTCGACCCCGTCGAAGCAGGGGAGTGTTTGATGACCTGGAGGAGCACTTTGGGGACCGCACTCTGGCTCTGGGGTAGCCACAGGTTACTGGCATGGGCCTCGATTGGCCGCCATATTCTTCGGATCTGAACACACGCGACTTCTTTTTGTGGGGCTGCGTAAAGACAAGGTGTGCAGCTATAACTCCAAAACCATTGCTGAGATGAAAATAGCCATTCAGGAGGTCATCAAGAGCATCGATGTTCCGAGACTTCAGCGGGTTAGGGAGAATTTCACTATTCGTCTGCGCCACGTCATCGCCAATGGTGGCAGGCGTATCGAACATGTCATAACCGAAATCCGAATATCTGTAGTGACGTTTACATGTTGACTAAAGTGTGTGCAAACGGTAGTTTGTAACTAATTTGCGTTTTTCTTCATATAATTCAATTATTGTCTCCCTGTGCCCGTTTTGTTTGAACAGCACAAAATGTGTTCGCATGAATGTGTAAGCTTTAACGATCCTAAGTATGATGGCGTTGTTAGTTGCCGAATAGAGCAACATCTCAGTGATGTAGATCAAGAAATAGACGTAAAAGACGACAGTTTTGCAGTAGCCAGCGATCACAATTGTGGTGGCGTACAAGAGTGTCATTAAGAGCAAGAGCTCCAGGACACGGGCCGGCGTCGGGCGCGTGCCCGCTCCTCCAAGAAAACACTTCAACTGCTGACGTCAAATTTGCTCTGACCGATGGCAAAGCAAAATGTAGATCCCAGTTGCGAACGTCCGTTTTGCAGACTTTCTTTTTATACTACCGAATGCAATTTTTATGTGCAAATTTAAACCCTGGAACTTAGTTTTATGTGAAAAGTTACCTGCTACAGGGATATTATAATTTTAAGACTGTAAAATCCAATTTTCTAACGGTTTGTTTATGTCTACGATTTATAAAAACCGCACAGAAGTACACGATTGTGTGGGATAAAAAGTAGAATACTGCAGACTTTATTTAGTGCAATGTAATCGACGAGGAGTATTTAAACAACACTGAAACAATTATAGAAATAAATGTCACATAATTTAAATAAAATTTTTCAAATGGTTTATCCGCCAAGCCGGCCGGTGTGGCCGAGCGGTTCTAGGCGCTTCAGTCTGGAACCGCGCGACCGCAGGTTCGAATCCTGCCTCGGGCAACACGCGAGAGGCACCAAGATCTGCATAACGCGTTCCCGTCCACAGGAGCGAGTGACAGAGTAAGATGGGGGCTCAGGCACTAAGGATCTTACTCTGTTACTCGCTCCTGTGGACGGGAACGCGTTATGCAGATCTTGGTGCCTCACGCATCCATCTACACTCCTGGAAATTGAAATAAGAACACCGTGAATTCATTGTCCCAGGAAGGGGAAACTTTATTGACACATTCCTGGGGTCAGATACATCACATGATCACACTGACAGAACCACAGGCACAGAGACACAGGCAACAGAGCATGCACAATGTCGGCACTAGTACAGTGTATATCCACCTTTCGCAGCAATGCAGGCTGCTATTCTCCCATGGAGACGATCGTAGAGATGCTGGATGTAGTCCTGTGGAACGGCTTGCCATGCCATTTCCACCTGGCGCCTCAGTTGGACCAGCGTTCGTGCTGGACGTGCAGACCGCGTGAGACGACGCTTCATCCAGTCCCAAACATGCTCAATGGGGGACAGATCCGGAGATCTTGCTGGCCAGGGTAGTTGACTTACACCTTCTAGAGCACGTTGGGTGGCACGGGATACATGCGGACGTGCATTGTCCTGTTGGAACAGCAAGTTCCCTTGCCGGTCTAGGAATGGTAGAACGATGGGTTCGATGACGGTTTGGATGTACCGTGCACTATTCAGTGTCCCCTCGACGATCACCAGTGGTGTACGGCCAGTGTAGGAGATCGCTCCCCACACCATGATGCCGGGTGTTGGCCCTGTGTGCCTCGGTCGTATGCAGTCCTGATTGTGGCGCTCACCTGCACGGCGCCAAACACGCATACGACCATCATTGGCACCGAGGCAGAAGCGACTCTCATCGCTGAAGACGACACGTCTCCATTCGTCCCTCCATTCACGCCTGTCGCGACACCACTGGAGGCGGGCTGCACGATGTTGGGGCGTGAGCGGAAGACGGCCTAACGGTGTGCGGGACCGTAGCCCAGCTTCATGGAGACGGTTGCGAATGGTCCTCGCCGATACCCCGGGAGCAACAGTGTCCCTAATTTGCTGGGAAGTGGCGGTGCGCTCCCCTACGGCACTGCGTAGGATCCTACGGTCTTGGCGTGCATTCGTGCGTCGCTGCGGTCCGGTCCCAGGTCGACGGGCACGTGCACCTTCCGCCGACCACTGGCGACAACATCGATGTACTGTGGAGACCTCACGCCCCACGTGTTGAGCAATTCGGCGGTACGTCCACCCGGCCTCCCGCATGCCCACTATACGCCCTCGCTCAAAGTCCGTCAACTGCACATACGGTTCACGTCCACGCTGTCGCGGCATGCTACCAGTGTTAAAGACTGCGATGGAGCTCCGTATGCCACGGCAAACTGGCTGACACTGACGGCGGCGGTGCACAAATGCTGCGCAGCTAGCGCCATTCGACGGCCAACACCGCTGTTCCTGGTGTGTCCACTGTGCCGTGCGTGTGATCATTGCTTGTACAGCCCTCTCGCAGTGTCCGGAGCAAGTATGGTGGGTCTGACAAACCGGTGTGAATGTGTTCTTTTTTCCATTTCCAGGAGTGTAGAAAAGATAACCTCAAATTGCCCAAATAAGGCGAAACGCGCCGTTGAAAAATAAAAAACTAAAATTGCAACCAAGACTGTTTTTAACTAATAATATTATCGTATAGCACCATAAAACACTAGATATCGTGATTTCCAGACGTTATTCAAATGCTCCATTTGTGTAATTTATGTATTTCGGTGAAATAAAATAAAATAAAATACTTTGACTTTTCGACTTATACTGCACCCACTTGAACACAATGTCCTCATTTGGGGACAAGTAGTATCCTTCCTTGGGGAGCTCGTCGGAGTATTTTATACATCTGAAAAATCATAATGTAATTCGAAGGACTGGATAGTAAAACCGTGATTTTTTTTTTCAGGGAAGAAAGGATTAATGCATGTGATGATCACTTTTGAATGGATTCATTCCTTGGTCCCACTGTGGCGTATGTTGAGTTTTCATTTGACTGCCCTCTATACAGTGAAGCTAAACCTTTCCCTATTCCTCTCATCACGATGTGGAACTCGTGGTTTGAAAGTGTCGAGTACCTTGGAGAATATCTCTGTGATATAGTAGAATTTGTTGAAACTGTTGAAGATGAGAGTGTAGCTGTCAATTATTTTAAAGCTTTGACTTCTGTTGAAGCAAAAAAATTCATTGTCTAGCTATTTTTCTTGTTGAGCACTGCTCAAAATGTTGCAATTTGCTGCGATATTAGAGGGCTCCAAGATACCGTTAATTCATCTTCTGCAGTCTAAGCTTGGTGGCCTTGCAAAGAGCTTCAAGTTACTAGAGGATGCATTTTTTTTTTCGAGACAACCTCAGAAAAACTTCTTAAACTGCCAGAGAATATGCAAGTACAGTTAACATCACTCTTCCAGTATGTAGGAAGAGCAAGTCCTACAAACCTGAGCCACTTGATGGAGAGTGATACAGGAAAAATTGTTATTTCTTTTATAGGTAAATTGTTTGATCCGAGAAACATAATAAAAGGCAATTTAGACACGGCTGAAATCTCTCCGCTTATAAAGAAAATTCCCATTCTACAAGAATTTCCAACGTCAGAATTTCTTTTACCACACACATTGTTTAGTGTTTTAGTAGCTACTTCTTGTAGAGAAGGTAAAGATGTTGATGCGATTGGTATTCTTCTTTCCCTGAAAGCAGAATATGGACTTCTTGTGGAAGCTGCAGTGAAGGCTTTGTGGATTCCAGTCAGTAATGTTGATAGTGAGAGATCACTTTCTAGATATTGCAATATACTGTCTGACAGGACAACAGCTCTGACTCCCAGCAATATGGAAGTCATGGTATCCTTGTCTTTCTCAGACTGACTTGTATGTTGTGTACGTAGAGTAGGACAGGATAAATGTCTTCCAAACTTTCATGATTTGGTATTTGTGTTTTCATGTTGTTGTTGTTCTTGTGGTCTTCAGTCCTGAGACTGGTTTGATGCAGCTTTCCATGCTACTCTATCCTGTGCAAGCTTCTTCATCTCCCAGTACCTACTGCAACCTACATTCTTCTGAATCTGTTTAGTGTATTCATCTCTTGGTCTCCGTCTACCAATTTTACCCTCCACGCTGACCTCCAATGCTAAATTGGCGATCCCTTGATGCCTCAGAACATGTCCTACCAACCGATCCCTTCTTGTAGTCAAGGTGTGCCACAAATTCCTCTTCTCCCCAATTCTGTTCAATACCTCTTGATTTGTTATGTGATCTACCCATCTAATCTTCAGAATTCTTCTGTAACACCACATTTCGAAAGCTTCTATTCTCTTCTTGTCCAAACTAGTTATCGTCCACGTTTAATCATACAGTAAAACTGCATGCCCTCAGGAAGAATTACGGCTATAGTTTCCCCTTGCTTTCAGCCGTTCGCAGTAGCGGCACAGCAAGGCCGTTTTGGTTAGTGCTACAAGGCCAGATCAGTCAATCATCCAGACTGTTGCCGCTGCAACTACTGAAAAGGCTGCTGCCCCTCTTCAGGAACCACACGTTTGTCTGGCCTCTCAACAGATACCCCTCCGTTGTGGTTGCACCTACGGTACGGCTATCTGTATCGCTGAGGCACGCAAGCCTCCCCACCAACGACAAGGTCTATGGTTCATGGGAGAAATTTATAATGTTTATGCTTTTTCAATTTATGTAAAACAAAAGATTTTTCACTGTAAATGTGCCATAAATGTATTTCCTTTACCTTTCACTGATGAAAGGTGGAAATAAAATTAGCGAAATTATTGACGAAATGGAAAAAAACCTCGCGAAACATATACCGAAACAACTTTTTAAAAATGACGAAATCGGGCAAAAATTTTCACCACAAACAGGTGCCTCTAGTGATGAGCTATCTGTCACATCCACTTGTCAATAAAGTGATCTCTTCCTTGAGGATGGACACTTTTTTGCGGCAGTGTGTTTTTACCACACGAACTTCACACCGAGTAAATTCACACACCTGCCCCTACAGGCAGGCGCAGGGGAAGTCGCGGCGCGGGAGGGTGTGCTGCGTGGTGGTCCTTATCTGTTCCGTCGGGCCGTTGACGCTCCTGGTCAGCTGGAGGCCCATCAACACCGCTGGCACAGAACTCGCCCCATCCTTCAGCACGGAAGGCGCCATTCGGCTGTCGCCCAGCAATGAAACTGAAGTGAATGAACCTGCAAACTACTCGGAGGAGATAAGTGACGCGGTCTCAGAAATGGTGCAGATCGTGGCTGCCGAGATGGAGAACTACCCGTACCCAAATGGGCTGTACGGCATGGCGGCGAGTTCGCTCACGGATCTCGTGCCGGAACTGGGAGGCCGGCCTGTCAGGAACTTACTCGTAACCACCTGGAGAAGAGGTTCGACCTCCTTGGGGGAAGTTCTGAACAGTCACCCGGGAACCTACCTCCATTACGAACCGCTCCTCGATTACGGAGTCGTTCGCGTCAGAGGAGAGCCCTCGGCGGGTGGAGCTGTAAGAACACTGGAGGCCTTGCTCGCCTGTAACTACACGAGCCTAGACCACTACCTCGAATACGGGAAACGTAAAGTCGTGTTACACTACTGGACAATAAATTTGCTACATCAAGAAGAAATGCAGATGATAAACGGGTATTCATTGGACAAATATATAATACTAAAACTGCCATGTCATTACATTTTCACGCAATTTCGGTGCATAGATCCTGAGGAATCAGTACCCAGAACAACCACCTCTGGCCGTAATAACGGCCTTGATACGGCTGGGCATTGAGTCAAACAGAGCTTGGATGGCGTGTACAGGTACAGCTGCCCCGTGCAGCTTCAACACGATACCACAGTTCATCGAGAGTAGTGACTGGCTTATTGTGACGAGCCAGTTGGTCGGCCACCATTGACCAGACGTTTTCAATTGGTGAGAGATCTGGAGAATGTGCAGGCCAGGGAACCAGTCGAATATTTTCTGTATCCAGAAAGACCCGTACAGGACGTGCAACATGCGGTCGTTCATTATCCTGCTGAAATGTAGGGTTCCGCGGGGATTGAATGAAGAGTAGAGCCATGGGTCGTAACACATCTGAAATGTAACGTCCACTGTTTAAAGTGCCGTCAGTGCGAACAGGAGGTGATCGAGATGTGTAACCAATGGCACCCCATACCATCACGGCGGATGATACGCCAGTATGGCGATGAGGAATACTCGTTTACAATGTAGATTCACCGTGATGTCGGCAAACACGGATGCGACCATCATGATAATGTAAACAGAAACTGGATTCATTCGAAGAAATGACGCTTTGCCATTCGTGCACCCAGGTTCGTCGTCGAGTAGACCATCGCAGGCGTTCCTGTCTGTGATGCAGCGTCAAGGGTGACCGCAGCCATGGCCTCCGAGCTGATAGTCCGTGCTGCTGCAAACGTCGTCGAACTGTTCGTGAAGATGGCTGTTGTCTTGCAAACGTCCCCATCTGTTGACTCAGAGATAGAGACGTGGCTGCACGATACGTTACAGCCGTGCGGATAAGATGCCTGTCATCTCGACTGCTAGTGATACGAGGGCGTTGGGATCCAGCACGTCGTTCCGTATTACCCTCCTGAACCCACCGATGCCATACTTTGCTAACAGTCATCGGATCTCGACCGACGCGAGCAGCAATGTCGCGATACGATAAACCGCAATCGCGATAGGCTACAATCCGACCTTTGTCAAAGTCGGAAACGTGATGGTACGCATTTCTCCTCCTTACACGAGGCATCACAACGACGTTTCACCAGGCAACGCCGGTCAACTGCTGTCTGTGTATGAGAAATCGGTTGGAAACTTTCCTCATGTCTGCACGTTGTAGGTGTCGCCACCGGCGCCAACCTTGTGCGAATGCTCTGGAAAGCTAATCATTTGCACATCACAGCATCTTCTCCCTCTCGGTTAAATGTCGCGTTTGGAGCACGTCATCTTCGTGGTGTAGCAATTTTAATGGCTAGTAGTGTATTCGGCTGCAACCCTCGGCTGTGGGAGCGATGTCTGCAGCAGCCGCCACTGTGCCGGATGCCGGAGGTCCTAAGCCAGTTCTGTCGACTCTTTCCGTTTCAGAGCATGAAGACCGTACGACTCAAGTTGAGCCTCCTTGCGGACGAGAGCCTGAATGTACGAGTTTTGCTGCTGGTGCGTGACCCTCGCGCCACTTCTCTCAAGGGGAGGCCGCCAATTGTGAAATTCAGATTCGATTCATACTGCGCATAATAAAAGCTCATGGCCAGAGGTGTAATGTGGCAAAGCACCAAGATGCACTTCTCAGCCGTTGTCAAGAAAATCGACATTTAAAAGAAACCGTTGCGGCGAAATACTCTCAACGATTAATAGTTTTCTACAGCGTCGTGGAGCAGCGGTAAGCGCTCGGGTTTGTAATTGGAAGGTCGGTCGCCGGATCGAATCTCGCGACATGCAACATTTTTTTTTTATTATAAGTTTTTTGTAATTCAAATATTAATGAATTTCTTATCCATGTTGGTGAAGGCGGATCGCTCTCCAATTGTACCGCCTCCATTTTTCCGTTTTTTTTTTTTTTTAACTGGGTGTACCAAAGCTCTCCCGTCCGCACTGATTTTCGACGATGTTATAAGTTGCGCTAGGGACCGCATCTACCTTCTTTCGAAGTTAGCAGGCAACTACGCTTTTATGCGGCGGCTCGTTTCGGCCCATTCAAAATCTGTCCTTCAAGTGTAACGAGCGAGTAACGGAGCTTATATTTCACACCTGCCACAGCAAATTTGTGTTCGTGGGGTTTCTATTCTAATTCGAACGTTTGACTTACGATAGCGTATTCGCTTCGGAATATCGTTTCTACGTCTTCCGTTAACTACACGTGGTTAACATTATGAAGACAATTAATAACATTTGTGAAATACAACTTTGTTTGCGGAAAACATAATGATTTTCGAAGTCGCCAGTTTTTCCACGACAAACGACCTTCAACAACTTATTATATGCATAATTGTTGCAACTGATTGCCGGGAATTTTATATATACACTCCTGGAAATGGAAAAAAGAACACATTGACACCGGTGTGTCAGACCCACCATACTTGCTCCGGACACTGCGAGAGGGCTGTACAAGCAATGATCACACGCACGGCACAGCGGACACACCAGGAACCGCGGTGTTGGCCGTCGAATGGCGCTAGCTGCGCAGCATTTGTGCACCGCCGCCGTCAGTGTCAGCCAGTTTGCCGAGGCATACGGAGCTCCATCACAGTCTTTAACACTGGTAGCATGCCGCGACAGCGTGGACGTGAACCGTATGTGCAGTTGACGGACTTTGAGCGAGGGCGTATAGTGGGCATGCGGGAGGCCGGATGGACGTACCGCCGAATTGCTCAACACGTGGGGCGTGAGGTCTCCACAGTACATCGATGTTGTCGCCAGTGGTCGGCGGAAGGTGCACGTGCCCGTCGACCTGGGAGCGGACCGCAGCGACGCACGGATGCACGCCAAGACCGTAGGATCCTACGCAGTGCCGTAGGGGACCGCACCGCCACTTCCCAGCAAATTAGGGACACTGTTGCTCCTGGGGTATCGGCGAGGACCATTCGCAACCGTCTCCATGAAGCTGGGATACGGTCCCGCACACCGTTAGGCCGTCTTCCGCTCACGCCCCAACATCGTGCAGCCCGCCTCCAGTGGTGTCGCGACAGGCGTGAATGGAGGGACGAATGGAGACGTGTCGTCTTCAGCAATGAGAGTCGCTTCTGCCTTGGTGCCAATGATGGTCGTATGCGTGTTTGGCGCCGTGCAGGTGAGCGCCACAATCAGGACTGCATACGACCGAGGCACACAGGGCCAACACCCGGCATCATGGTGTGGGGAGCGATCTCCTACACTGGCCGTACACCACTGGTGATCGTCGAGGGGACAGTGAATAGTGCACGGTACATCCAAACCGTCATCGAACCCATCGTTCTACCATTCCTAGACCGGCAAGGGAACTTGCTGTTCCAACAGGACAATGCACATCCGCATGTATCCCGTGCCACCCAACGTGCTCTAGAAGGTGTAAGTCAACTACCCTGGCCAGCAAGATCTCCAGATCTGTCCCCCATTGAGCATGTTTGGGACTGGATGAAGCGTCGTCTCACGCGGTCTGCACGTCCAGCACGAACGCTGGTCCAACTGAGGCGCCAGGTGGAAATGGCATGGCAAGCCGTTCCACAGGACTACATCCAGCATCTCTACGATCGTCTCCATGGGAGAATAGCAGCCTGCATTGCTGCGAAAGGTGGATATACACTGTACTAGTGCCGACATTGTGCATGCTCTGTTGCCTGTGTCTATGTGCCTGTGGTTCTGTCAGTGTGATCATGTGATGTATCTGACCCCAGGAATGTGTCAATAAAGTTTCCCCTTCCTGGGACAATGAATTCACGGTGTTCTTATTTCAATTTCCAGGAGTGTATATATGTTGTTGTGTGTGTGTGTGTGTGTGTGTGTGTGTGTGTGTATAGACACATTTGAATAACAAAAAACAAATACTAAAAAAAAAATTGCTTGACGCGAGATTCGATCCGGCGACCTTCAGATTACGAATCCGAGCGCTTACCGCTGCGCCACGACGCTGTAGAAAATCATTAATCGTAGAGAGTATTTCGCCGCAACGGTTTCTTTTAACTGTCGATTTTCTCGACAACGGCTGAGAAGTGGATCTTGGTGCTTTGCCACATTACAGCTCTGGCCATGCGCTTTTATCATGCGCAGTATGAATCGAATCTGCATTTCACAATTGGCGGCCTCCCCTCGTCAGTCTCGTAAACACCTCTCGTGGTGTCGGCCGAGTCGCGACTGCGGTGATGCCAGGATCGTGTGCAGTGACCTCGTCGCCGATTATGCATCGGCAAAAGAGTTTGCTGCAAAATACCCCGACCGTTTCAGGGTCGTGCGGTACGAAGGTCTTTCGGTGTCGCCTCACAGACGCCTGAAAGAACTGTTCCAGTTTTTTGGTCTGGACTTTCACCCGAATGTACAAAAGGTCATCGATACACATACAGATGTAGATGTCAGAGGAGCTTACAGCACTTACCGTAATTCCAAATCGGCTGCGTTCCTCTGGCGACAAGATGTCGCGTATCAGGAAGTGATTACCATACAACGACAGTGCAGGCAAGCCTTGGACGCCTGGGGGTACGTGGAGGCAATCAATTCCACACATCAGCGTGACTTCCATCCACTCAGTGACTACAAGCTTTCATAGAGATGTTTTGAAATGATGAACTGTTATATTTGTGAGCATTCCAATAGATTTGTATTTGGACAACTTTGTTCTCTATAATCAGACTAGCTGACCCGGCGAAATCTGTTCCGCTTTAAAGGCAATAAATAATCAGATTTTGGTTGTTAAGTTCAGTTTTTTATTAGGAAATACAAATTAAAGAATTAAGTATTTTAATGATTCTTCATTCTTTATGTTTTTTGGCGCATAGCTTCCACTCTTCAATTAAGTACCTTGTTATAAACTAAGATGGTATCTGTTCTTTCGGACATGTCCGGAAGAACAGATACCATCTTAGTATATATATAGTTAAGTCTCACCGTCCACCTTACCATCTTCTTCTTGTGTGCGAATGCACAAACAGTGCTCGAACTCTTACGGGAATCGGAAACGCGCCGCGAGTAATGAGTACAATGGGCGGGGGCACTACGAATGTAGTGCGGGACAATACGTTGAGAATGTGGGTTTCGCGGGAGGCGTGCCAGAGATAAATCTCTGCAGTCGCGCTATCCTCTGTGTCCTCAGAGGCTCAGATGGATAGAGCGTCTGCCATGTAAGCAGGAGATCCCGGGTTCGAGTCCCGGTCGGGGCACACATTTTCATCTGTCCCCGTTGACGTATGTCAACGCCTGTAAGCAGCTAAGGGTGTTCATTTCATTGTAATTTCATAAGTACCTTGTGATACACGACATTTTTTGTTTTATTGTCAGGCGCAAGAACAAACAACGCAGATGGTCTTCCGACCCGTGAACATGCCACATATAATTGACCATGTGATAAACATGGACATTCGAGATTTAAACCACAAACTTCCAAGGATTGGCCTTGTGATTTGTTAATCGTCATGGCGAATGCAAGACGGATCGGAAATTGAAGTCTTTTAAACTCAAACGGCATATTGGTTGGGATCATCGGGATCGTCGGAATGAGAACTTCCTCACCTTCGAATTTTCTTTTCAGTATCTTCGCGTATATAACATTGTTCATTAATTTACCACGAAACGCTTACCGTTGCGCTGACTACCAAAAGAATTTATTTCTAAAGGAATTTATGCACTTTGTAAGCGCTGGGGCTCTTGCATTGAGCGTGGGGCAGATTATGTTGGAAAGTGGTACAGCTTTGTACCACTTCTGCACAATAAATAATATTTTAAAAAATATTTAAGGTTTTCATTTGACTCACCCTCTGATGAAATGACGACTTGGAACCTGACTCCAAAGTATAACAGTAAGTTCGACAGAGATACCATAATTATAAAACGACCACCAGAAATGTGCCATTTCACATGATGTTTTCAACCGGCGCCCATTTTTGCAGAGTCTAGGGAATAGCACCGTAACCTGTAGGACGGCGTGGTTCCAAGCAATATAACATCTCTGACACTCCCTATCTTCTTTTACCTGGCATAGCACATGCAGACTCGAGCTTAATCTCTGGCCTCCACTCAACTTTTAAAACAGGCTGACTGATCAACCCAGATATTCAGGAAGCTTTACAGAAAGAGGAGTGCTCCAAGAGGTATCTATGGGTGGTGGATAAATAATGCCATATCTCAAACATAACAGAACAGAGTGAGATTCATTTTTATGTATTTATAAATCGATGCCAAACACCACATCAGATGAAACAGAACTGACAGTACCATCTCGTGGTCTACATGAAGACTATCTAGCCAATGTCGCCGTCAGTCTGCCAGTTGGTCATTTAGCGTCAACTTTCACTGAAAGCCCACATTCCGTCAGCAAAGGGTTGCAATACACTGAAGAGCCAAAGAAACTGGTACACCTGTGTAATATCCTGTAGGACCCCCACACGCATGCAGAAGTGCCACAGCAAATACTTGAAATGGCTCTGAGGACTATGGGACTTAACGTCTGAGGTCATCAGTCCCCTATAACTTAGAACTACTTAAACCTAAGTAACCTAAGGACATCACACACATCCATGCCCGAGGCAGGATTTGAACCTGCGACCGTAGGGGTTGCACGGTTCCAGACTGAAGCGCCTAGAACTGCTCGGCCACAACAGCCAATGCCACAACACTACGTGGCTTAGACTTGACTAATGTCTGCAGTAGTGCTGGAGGGAACTGACACCACGAATCCTGCAGGGGCTGTCCATAAATCCATAAGCGTACGAGGGGGTGGAAATCTCTTCTGAATAGCACGTTGCAAGGCATCCCAGATATGGTCAACAATGTTCATGTCTGAGGAGTTCGGTGGCCAGCGGAAGTGTTTAAACTCAGAAGAGTGTTCCTGGAGCCACTCTGTAGCAATTCTGGACATGTGGGATGTCGCCCTGGAATTGCCCAAGTCTGTCGAAATGCAAAATGGACACGAGTGGATGTAGGTGATCAGACTGGATGCTTGCATGCGTGTCACCTGTCAGAGTCATAAGCAGACGTATCAGGGGTCCCATATCACTTCGACTGCACATGCCCCACACCATACAGAGTCTCCACCAGCTTGAACAGTTCCCTGCTGACATGACGTTGTTTCCATTCCTGTAGATGTACATCTGCTCAATACACTCGTCTGGCCAAGCAACTTGTTTACAGTCATCAACAGTCCAATGTCGGTGTTGGCGGGCCCAGGCAAGGCATAAAGCTTTGTGCCGTGCAATCATTGAGGGTATACTATTGACGGTAGATGAGTGGGGCTTCGGCTCCGAAAGCACATATCGATCATGTTGCGTTGAATGGTTCACACTCTTGACTCTTGTTGATGGTGCAGCATTGAAGTCTATAGCACTATAACAGTTTGCGAAAGGGTTGCACTTCTGTCACATTGGACGATTCTCTTCAGTCATCATTGGTCCCGTTCTTGCAGATCTTTTCCCGGCCGCAGCGATGTCGGAGATGTGATATTTTACCGGATTCCTGGTATTCACGATTCACATGTGAAATGGTTGTATGGGAAACTCCGAACGTCGTCGCTACCTCGGGGATGCTGTGTCCCATCATTTGTGTGGCGACTATAACACCACAATGAAACTCATTTAAATCTATCTAACAACTGTGCCAGACACTTGTTGTCTTACATAGGCGTTGCCGACTGCAGCGCCGTATTCTGCCTGTTTACATATCTCAGTATTTGAATACCAGTTTATTTAGCGCCTCACAAGGGAACCTCCCCATCGCACCCCCCTCAGATTTAGTTATAAGTTGGCACAGTGGATAGACCTTGAAAAACTGAACACAGATCAATCGAGAAAGCAGGAAGAAGTTGTGTGGAACTATGAAAAAAATTAGTTAAATATACAAACTGAATAGTCCATGCGAAGATAGGCAACATCAAGGACACCGGAAGTCAAGGAGCGCCGTGGTCCTGTGGTTAGCGAGAGCAACTACGGAACGAGAGGTCCTAGGTTCAAGTCTTCCCTTGAGTGAAAAGTTTAATTTTTTATTTTCATTTTATGTGACAAACTCTTATGTTTTCATCACTTTTTTGGGAGTGATTATCACATCCAAAAGAAAACCTAAATCGGGCAAGGTAGAAGAATCTTTCTACCCATTCGCCAAGTGTACAAGTTGGGTGGGTCGACAACATATTCCTGTCATGTGACGCACATGCCGTCACCAGTGTCATATAGAATATATCAGACGTGTTTTCCTGTGGAGGAATCGGTTGACCTACGACCTTGCGATCAAATGTTTTCATTTGCCATTGGAAAGGCACGTCCTTTCGTCTACTAATCGCACGGTTTTGCGGTGCGGTCGCAAAACACAGACACTAAACTTATTACAGTGAACAGAGACGTCAATGAACGAACGGACAGATCATAACTTTGCGAAAATAAAGAAAGTAAACTTTTCACTCGAGGGAAGACTTTAACCAAGAACCTTTCGTTCCGCAGCTGCTCACGCTAACCACGGGACCACAGCGCTCCTGAGCGTATATTGGGGGGTGCGATGGGGAGGTTCCCTTGTCAGTGTAATACGCTAGCAACGAGCAGCCAGGTAGCAGCAGCATAAACTCGCCAGAAGATAGGCGGCCGTCTCGTGTCGCGGTGCTGACCGGATCCCTCCGCTCTGCCATGTTGCAGGAACCCCACGTGGTGGCGCCGCCGCACCGCCATGGAGCGCGGGCTGACGCTGGTGGCGACGGTGGCGCTCCTGGCGGCCGTCGCACTCGCCATCTCACTGGGAGTCCTCGTCGCCAGGCGGCAGCAGCAGTCCGGTATGGCCGCCAAAACAAAAACACATCAAACGTAAACAAAGCTCTCGCTGCGCTTCAGCCGCCACTGCTGCCGCACCTAGCTCTGGAGTCTGACAGTGGACGCTCTGTCCCAGACAGCCTCCGCTTACTGCTCTATATTTCACGCACTCATTGCCTACTCCTGTATTCCTCTGTATGAACTGGGCCTTGACACAATCTGTGGGACGGGCGCCCCTGGTAGCTGAGTGGTCAGCACGACGGAATGTCAATGCTAACGGCCCGGGTTCGATTCCCGGCTGGGTCGGAGATTTTCTCCGCTCAGGGACTAGGTGTTGTGTTGTCCGTAACATCGTCCTTTCGTCCCCGTCGACACGCAAGTCCCCGAAGTGGCGTCAACTCGAAAGACTTGCACGAGGCGAACGGTGTACCCGACGGGAGGCCCTAGCCACACGCATTTCCTATGGGACAGGCAAAGTAGACTGCAATTACAAATGCCGAAGGATACCCCCTGATGTCCATAATTCACAATATGTTGCCAGTCTACGTTTTTGTGCACTAGATTATGCCCCATAAAAGTCAGTGCAATTCATGAAACTTCCTGGCACATGAAACCTGTGTGCCAGACCGAGACTCGAACTCGGGACCTTGGCCTTTCGCGGGCAAGTGCTCTACCAACTGAGGTACCCCAGCAAGACTCGATGCCCTGTCCTCACAGCTTTACTTCTGCCAGTACCTCCTCTCCTACCTTCCAAACTTTACAGAAGCTCTCTTGCGAACCTTGCAGAACTAGCATTCCTGAAAGAAAGGATATTGCGGAGACATGGCTTAGCCACAGCCTGGGGGATGTTTCCAGAATGAGATTTTCACTCTGCAGCGGAGTGTGCGCTGATATGAAACTTCCTGACAGATTAAAACTGTGTGCAGACCGAGACTCGAACTCCAGACCAATTTTAATCTGGCAGGAAGTTTCCAACAGTGCACACTCCGCTGCAGAGTGAAAATCTCATTCTGGAAATATCCCGCTATGCTGTGGCTGAGCCATGTCTCCGCAATATCCTTTCTTTCAGGAGTGCTAGTTCTGCAAG
Organism: Schistocerca americana; assembly: GCF_021461395.2. Taxonomy (NCBI): domain Eukaryota; kingdom Metazoa; phylum Arthropoda; class Insecta; order Orthoptera; family Acrididae; genus Schistocerca; species Schistocerca americana. The sequence continues at coordinate 188,334,569 of NC_060129.1, read as the reverse complement.
GTTCGCAGGAGAGCTTCTGTAAGGTTTGGGAGGTAGGAGACGAGGTACTGGCAGAAGTAAAGCTGTGAGGACGGGGCGTGAGTCGTGCTTGGGTAGCTCAGTTGGTAGAGCACTTGCTCGCGAAAGGCAAAGGTCCCGAGTTCGAGTGTCGGTCGGGCACACAGTTTTAATCTCCCAGGAAGTTTCATATCAGTGCACACTCCGCTGCAGAGTGAAAATCTCATTCTGGAATGCAATTCATGTTGGGCTATGTGGGTGGCCAAAGCAGTCACTCATATACTCTTGAATGTTCTTCAAACCAGCCATGAACACGTAAAACATTCTCAGTTTTATTGCCACGTCAATTCCGGATAAAATCTCAAGCTTTTGATGACGGCCTCCGTCGTCATTGTCAGGAGGAACTGACTGTCTTCATTGCTGGTGTGGTGGCCTGATATAGCCTGTGCACAGCTTCTGATTGGTTGGCTTGCCATTTGTAGGCTGTTGCAGACGGTGTCAATGTCTGCGACGGTGGCGTCGCCACTTCTGTGGCAATGTAAATTTTGTCCCATGCCTCCACATACTGGGATTCCATAATTGAGGACGCTGTTGAAACAAGAATGAGCGAGAAGAACTTTAACGGATACTATCTGAGCGGTGTTTGGAAACGAGCGGTCGACGCAGAGAAGCAGCAGAGACATACCTTGCAGGGTTTACTTTCCTACGGAAGTGGTGGCGCCACCGTCGCAGACATTGACACCGTCTGCAACGGCCGACAAATGGCAAGCCGACCAATCAGAAGCCGTCCACAGGCTATATCAGGCCACCTCAGCAGCAATGAAGACAGTCAGTTGCTCCTGATGATGACGATGATGAGACACACTTCCGTTACATTGCAGCTAGTCTTAACAGTGCGCAGTGTTTTGTACCTCATTCCACGTCCCCAGGAGTACCTCTCACAGGGGCTGCTGCTGGGTGAGTTCTGTAGCAGCCGGAGAGCCGCCTTTCAAACAGAGCCCGCAAAACCTCCATCTCGACATCTAATCTACATGATTAGTCAGTAATTCACATTTAAGTGGTTGGTAGACGGTACGTGGAACTACTTTCATGCTATTAATCGACCGTTCCACTCTCGAACAGCACGGGGGAAAAACGAACACTTAAATCTCTCCGTGAGAGTCCCCCTCTCTCCTATTTTATCACTATGATCGTTTCTCCCTACGTAGATGTTTGTCAATAAAATATTTCGCCCTTCGAAGGAGAAAGCTATTGATTACAATTGTCTTCAAACATCTGTCGGGAAGCAGAAAGGCATTCAGTGACTGCCACCCCAACTCGCATATTAACTCGCGGAACTTTCTGCCATTTCGCCAAAACGCAAAACGACCTGCCTTCTTTATACTTTTCTGATGTACTCCGTCAATCGTACCTGGTAAGTATATTGAGCAAGCAGTAAAGGAAACAAAAGAAAAATTCGGAGTAGGTATTAAAATTCATGGAGAAGAAATAAAAACTTTGAGGATCGCCGATGACATTGTAATTCTGTCAGAGACAGCAAAGGACTTGGAAGAGCAGTTGAACGGAATGGATGGTGTCTTGAAGGGAGAATATAGGATGAACATCAACAAAAGCAAAACGAGGGTAATGGAATGTAGTCGAGTTAAGTCGGGTGATGCTGAGGGTATTAGATTAGGAAATGAGACACTTAAAGTAGTAAAGGAGTTTTGCTATTTGGGGAGCAAAATAACTGATGATGGACGAAGTAGAGAGGATATAAAATGTAGACTGGCAATGGCAAGGAAAGCGTTTCTGATGAAGAGAAATTTGCTAACATCGAGTATAGATTTAAGTGTCAGAAAGTTATTTCTGAAAGTATTTGTATGGAGTGTAGCCATGTATGGAAGTGAAACATGGACGGTAAATAGTTTGGACAAGAAGAGAATAGAAGCTTTTGAAATGTGGTGCTACAGAAGAATGCTGAAGATTAGATGGGTAGATCACATAACTAATGAGGAAGTATTGAATACGATTGGGGAGAAGAGAAGTTTGTGGCACAACTTGACCAGAAGAAGGGATCGGTTGGTAGGACATGTTCTGAGGCATCAAGGGATCACCAATTTAGTATTGGAGGGCAGCGTGGAGGGTAAAAATCGTAGAGGGAGACCAAGAGATGAATACACCAAGCAGATTCAGAAGGATGTAGGCTGCAGTAGGTACTGGGAGATGAAGAAGCTTGCACAGGATAGAGTAGCATGGAGAGCTACATCAAACCAGTCTCAGGATTGAAGAACAGAACAACAACAACATTTCGAGTATTTAACTAAACCGCTTTATCAGATTATACACTGAACTGTAATTCCGGTGCGTACGCTCTTTGAGGACACAGGTAGGACAGAGAGAGAGCGGGGCCGAGTGAGAAATCGGCCAGCGCAGACACCCACACCGCTCACGGTTCGAACTGAAGCGACGGCCGTGGAAACCGCAGAGGTGTTGCGACAGGGGCGCACCGCTGCGGCCGCTGTCGCAACTAATTACGACGTGACAGTCAAGAATTGAGGCTGTGGGGGAACGCGTGTTGCCGGGCAACAATACAAACCGCGGTTCGTTTTGCTGACTGCGAGGGACGGAAGGCAGAAGAAGAAGGAAAAAAAAGGAAAACAGTAATCTGTTCATTTCAAAATGCGCTGCTGTTGCCGACGTATTTGCCGCCAAAGTTGTGGTCTGAGGTTTCTCCGCTTTTTCAGCACAGGTAATAGGCGGTGGGGGGTGGGGAGGGGGGGGCGTGTTGGCTGTGGCTACTATTTCTGGATTGCTTAGCCAACGGGTTTCTCTGGCAGCTTCGTAGCATTAGACCGCCTGTAATCAAGAAAGAGTGACATATGATAATGTACACTATGCGATCAAAAGTATCCGGACACCCCTAAAAACATACGTTTTTCATATTAGGTGCATTGTGCTGCCACCTACTGCCAGGTACTCCATATCAGCGACCTCAGCAGTCATTAGACATCGGGAGAGAGCAGAATGGGGCGCTCCGCGGAACTCACGGACTTCGAACGTGGTCAGGTGATTGGGCGTCACTTCTGTCATACGTCTGTACGCGAGATTTCCACACTCCTAAACATCCCTAGGTCCACTGTTTCCGATGTGATAACGAAGCGGAAACGTGAAGGGGCATGTACAGCACAAAAGTGTACAGGCCGACCTGACAGAGACCGGCGACATTTGAAGAGGGTCGTAATGTGTAATAGGCAGACACCTATCCTGACCGTCACACAGGAATTCCAAAGTGAATCAGGATCCACTGCAAGTACTATGACAATTAGGTGGGAAGTGAGAAAACTTGGATTTCACGGTCGAGCGGCTGCTCGTAAGCCACACATCACGTCGGTAAATGCCAAACGACGCCTTGCTCGGTGAAAGGAGCGCAAGCATTGGACGGTTTAACAGTGGAAAAACGTTGTGTGTAGAGACGAATCACGGTACACAATGTGGCGATCCGATGGCAGGGTGTGGGTATGGCGAATGCCCAGTGAACGTCATCTGCCAGCGTGTGTAGTGCCAACAGTAAAATTCGGAGGTTGTGGTGTTATGGTGTTGTCCTGTTTCTCATGGAGGTGGCTTGCACCCCTTGTTGTTTTGCGTGCCACTATCACAGCACAGGCCTACACTGATGTTTTAAGCACCTTCTTCCTTCCCACCGTTGAGGAGCAATTCGTGGATGGCGACTGCATCTTTCAACACGATCGAGCACCTGTTCATAATGCACGGCCTGTGGCGGAGTGGTTACACGACAATAACATCCCTGTAATGGACTGGCCTGCACAGAGTCCTGACCTGAATCCTATAGAACATTTCTGGGATGTTTTGGAACGCCGACTTCGTGCCAGGCCTCACAGACCGACATCGATACCTCTCCTCAGTGCAGCACTACGTGAAGAATGGGCTGCCATTCCCCAAGAAACCTTCCAGCACCTGATGGAACGTATGCTTGCGAGAGTGGAAGCTGTCATCAAGGCTAAGGGTGGGCCAACACCATATTGAATTCCAGTAATACCGATGGAGGGCCCCACGAACTTGTAAGTCATTTTCAGCCAGGTGTCCGGATAGTTTTGATGACATAGTGTAATTCCAGATCGGGTGAGATTTGACAGTGAAATGTTTTTACCTGTGCAGGGGATGTGAAACGAGTTGGAATCCTATTTCCAATAATTTGCGACCACAACTGCTGAGGTGTGTGCTGGTACATTGTCGTGATGGAAAAGGACTTTTTTGCGGTCCAATCGTCGGCGTTTTTCATGCAGCTCGGTTTTCAAACGGTCCAATAACGATGAATAATATTCACTTGTAATAGTTTTACCCTTTTCCAGATAGTGGATGAGGATTATCCCTTCTGAATCCCAAAAGACAGTCGCCATAACCTTTCCTGGCGAAGGAATGGTCTTCGCCTTATTTGGTGCATATTGTCCCTTGGTAAGCCATTGTTTAGAATTTTAGATTGTTGTTTGGTCTCAGGAGTATAGTAATGTATTCATGTTTCATTCACAGTGAGGAAACGACGATTAAAGTCCTGCAGATTCTTCCTGGACAGCTGCAAACCATCCTTGCAACACTTCACACGATTCCGTTTTTCGTCAATTGTGAGCAATTGTGGAACCCATTTTGCGCATACCTTTTTATGTCCAAATGTTTATCCAAAATATTATGTACCCATTCATTCGAGATGCTCACAACACTAGAAATCCCACGCACCTTAACTCTTCTGCCATCCATCACCATATCACGGATTTTATTAATGATTTCTGGAGTCGTAACTTCCACAGGGTGACCAGAACGTTCAGCATCACTTGTGCCCGTACGGCCACTGCGAAAATTTTGAAACCACCTGTAAACTGTTCTAATCGAAGGTGCAGACTCACCGTAATGTTTATGAAGCTTCTCTTTAGCCTTCTCCTGAGGTGTTTTGCCTTTCATAAAGTAATGTTTAGTCACCACACGAAATCCTTTTTCGTCCATTTTTTGACAATCTCTCGACTACCTTGATTCACACGAATGCCAAACGCAAAGAATTAGACCAGTATGGCTGAAACTTGGTGTGCGTTCTTTCCAAAGATGCTACCAACTAAACGTGACCTCGATACGCGCCGGTGGTGCCATCTCTCGCACTTTGCACGGACTTTTCAAACGCCCCTCGTAAATGCCACGGGTGACATGTGCGCAGACCTCAGCAAACGGCGTCGGACCATCGATGCAGACATGTCCGCACACGTCGTAGAGGTCCCGTGTAGTCGAGTTAACGGATGAAAATTAGGGGGAAAAGTTCGTGTAGTCGCAAATTTGTGTGCAGCCCTGCTAGGGGAGACTGTGATGAATTAACACACTAAATATCCTGAGGAGTGGATGTGAATGTGGCGGTAGGGAGAGGGGGAGCGGCGTTTAGTGGTCACTTTTTAAAGTTTTTATTGGACACCTCGCAAACCGCAGCTCCCAGTGAAAATGTTCGCCTCTAGAAAGTTAAATTACATTAAATAAACAACGGCAGATAAGAAACTTCGTGGTAGATTAAAACTGTGTGCCGGACCGAGACTCGAACTCGGGACCTTTGGCTTTCGCGGGAAAATGTTCTACCGACTGAGCTACCCAAGCACGACTCACGCCCCGTCATATCAGCGCACACTCCGCTGCAGAGTGAAAATCTGTAAACATGCCCCAGCCTGTGGCTAAGCCATGTCTCCGCAATATCCTTTCTTTCAGGAGTGCCAGTTGTGCAAGGTTCGCAGGAGAGCTTCTGTAAAGTTTGGAAGGTGAGAGACGAGATACTGGCAGAAGTAAAGCTGTGAGGACGGGGCGTGAGTCGTGCTTCGGTAGCTCAGATGATAGAGCACTCGCCCAGGAAAGTCAAAGATCCCGAATTCGAATCTCGGTCCGGCACACAGTTTTAATCTGCCAGCAAGTTTCATATCAGTGCACACTCCGCTGTAGAGTGAAAATTTCATTCTAGACACGGCAGAAAAGTTTGTCTTATGGGACCAAACTGCTGAGATCATCGGTCCTTAAGCTTACGCTCTGTTTAATGTAACTGAAACTAACTTAACAATACACACACCCATCGCCGAGGGAGGACTCGAACCTCCGACGGGGGCAGCCGCGCGGACCGTGACAAGGCGCCCCGGACCGCGCGGCTACCCCGCGTGGCTTTTTTTGTCTTTAAAGTGAGAAGCGAGCGGTACTTGTGGAGCGGGGACTTTCCTTTCGTGGAATAACGCTACAGATGTCCTGCAGGCTATTTCTCTTTAGCACTGTTCTGGAACAGTCTGCAGAAATGTACGTAGATTCTCTCCAAATGTGGTGCTTGCATTAGTATTATTAGTGACTCACATCTGCAGTAGTGTTGACGCCTGTCGTGGAAAATAAACAGCCCCGAGCATATGTGATCACTGTGTCGCCAATCATTTTATACAGGGTGATTCAAAAAGAATACCACAACTTTAGGAATTTAAAACTCTGCAACGACAAAAGGCAGAGCTAAGCACTATCTGTCGGCGAATTAAGGGAGCTATAAAGTTTCATTTAGTTGTACATTTGTTCGCTTTAGGCGCTGTTGACTAGGCGTCAGCGTCAGTTGATGCTAAGATGGCGACCGCTCAACAGAAAGCTTTTTGTGTTATTGATTACGGCAGAAGTGAATCGACGACAGTTGTTTAGCGTGCATTTCGAACGAAGTATGGTGTTAAACCTCCTGATAGGTGGTGTATTAAACGTTGGTATAAACAGTTTACAGAGAATGGGTGTTTGTGCAAAGGGAAAAGTTCTGGACGGCCGAGAACGAGTGATGAAAATGTAGCACGCATCCAGCAAGCATTTGTTCGCAGCCCAGGAAAATCGACTCGCAGAGCTAGCAGAGAGCTGCAAATTCCACAATCAACTGTATGGAGAGTCCACATTGGCACTTATCTGTCCGTAACTACCTGAACGTCAACTACCCGAGGCGATGGATCGGCCGCCAGGCAGCCCGTGACAGAGCACTTCATCACTGGCCTCCAAGAAGCCCTGATCTTACCCCCTGCGATTTTTTCTTATGGGGGTATGTTAAGGATATGGTGTTTCGGCCACCTCTCCCAGCCACCATTGATGATTTGAAACGAGAAATAACAGCAGCTATCCAAACTGTTACGCCTGATATGCTACAGAGAGTGTGGAACGAGTTGGAGATTCGGGGTGATATTGCTCGAGTGTCTTGAGGCGGCCATATTGAACATCTCTGAACTTGTTTTTGAGTGAAAAAAAAACCTTTTTAAATACTCTTTGTAATGATGTATAACAGAAGGTTATAATATGTTTCTTTCATTAAATACACATTTTTAAAGTTGTGGTATTCTTTTTGAATCACCCTGTATACTTTTATGTGATTAAAACAGTATTTTTAGTAATTTCCAATTACATTTATCACCAATGACATTTATCACCTCCGTGTACTACGGCTAAATACGTATGCGACGCCATGTGCTCAATATGTTCACCACTAATATTGTAGTCGGTTACTGTGGGGTTCTTTGTCTTTGTTATAGCCATTTTGTCACTTCTGTTCATATTTAACGATAGCTGCCGCTCAGTAGAACTAGCGTAAATTTGCATTCTTACTGCATTTCCTTACGATCGTCCAATGACGATACTTTACTTTACATCATCGTCGTCATCATCATAGGCGAACAAGCTTTTAATGCTGCTGATGAAGTCGTTTATATACAGGGTGTCCCAGCTATCTTGTCCACCCAAAATATCTCTGGAACAATAACAGATATTGGAAAACGACTTTCACCGGTATCAATGTAGGGCTGGGGCCCATGAATGAACATATTTAGAAACATTCTAAAACGAAAGCATATGTGTTTTTTAACACATGTTTTTTTAAATGGACCTCCTATATTTTTTCTTCAGCAATCCATAGCATGACAAAGCACATACACAATGGCGTTGATTGCATCGCAATATTCCCATTACATCCCGAGATATTGAGACGCGAAGTTGACGCTTGAAACACCCGACATGCGCTGCTAGCGCACGTCCTGAGGCTCAGGCGTGAACCCCATGCTGCCCGTAATCGCGATGTGATTGACATGTGTAATCACACCTCCATACTTATCAAGAGGTCCGAAACGAATAATACGGTCTGCTGGCATCCTGCTGCGATTACGGGCAGCATGGGGTTCACGCCTGAACCTCAGGACGTGCGCTAGCAGCGCATGTCGGCTGTTTCAAGCGTCAACTTCGCGTCTCAATATCTCGGGATGTAATGGGAATATTGCGATGCAATCAACGCCACTGTGTATGTGCGCTTTGTCATGCTACGGACTGCTGAAGAAAAAATATAGGAGGTCCATTTAAAAAAACATGTGTTAAAAAACACATATGCTTTCGTTTTAGAATGTTTCTAAATATCTACATTCATGGGCCCCAGCTCTACATTGATACCGGTGAAAGTCGTTTTCCAATAGCTGTTATTGTTCCAGAGATATTTTGGGTGGACAAGATAGCTGGGACACCCTGTATATTGAGAACGTTTTCGGTCCTAATGTGCGTCCTTGGGGCACACCCGTTTCTATGGAACATTTTCCACATAACGCATTGGATTGTGTCAGTCAAAAATTCTTCGAGATAGTTGTATATATATGTGTGAAGATACTGCGTATGATTGTGCTCAGTTATCAGTTGACAGACGGGCCAGTGTCGAAAGTTAGCCAATAAAGCGAACTGTGCGTTAAACGAGTGTTATTTCCTCGCCTGCGCATTTTCGACGCTGTAAATTCCTTTTCCTCCAGTAATATCAAAATGGTGTAGGTTAGAATATGATCCAGGCTGATGTATTTATGGAGATTTATGTAGTGTGTGTTGACAATGCAATTTAAATAATTCAGGTAGTGGAAAATAATGAGGTAATGCCCCAGATTATAGAGGTTTGTGGCGGAAAACCCTTCGTGGCCATCCAAATCAGATTTTCCGTCATTTCACTAAAGGTCTTAAGTCACGTCCTTTGTAGCCCTCACTGCAACAGACGTACGTGATTAATATTCCTTATCTGTACTTAGCCAGACCCTGTGCTCTATCTTTGTTGATCAGATCGTCGACAGAACGTTAAAGCCTAATCCTCTTTGTTTCGTCTTTAAACAGCTGAAGCCATTTGCTTTTCTGGTGCTTAAGATAATGGCTCTGAGCACTATAGGACTTAACATCTTAGGTCATCAGTCCCCTAGAACTTAGAACTACTTAAACCTAACTAACCTAAGGACATCACACACACTCATGCCCGAGGCAGGATTCGAACCTGCGACCGTGGCGGTCGCGCGGTTCCGGACTGAAGCGCCTAGAACCGCACGGCCAACAAGGCCGGCCTTAAGATAATAATTAAATGATTAGGTAGTTGTGTCTCTCCGTGTATCACATTCTGAAGCAGTACCTCAGATCGTCCGAAAGACTCACAAAAGTGAAAGATTCGGGCTTCTTTGTGTGTGTGTGTGTGTGGGTGTGTGTGTTTGTGTTGTGTGTGGTGAGCCAGAGGAGGAGAAAGCCCTTGGCACTCGAGCGGAGTGGAGCGCAGGCGGCCGGGGCTTCGGTTTACTGACCCACCTGGCGAGCAAATATTTGCCAGCCACTCTGCCGGCACAGAGGCGCGTGCGAAATCCAAAACAAACAGCGCGGCCGGGCCGTCTAATGGGGCAGTCAAATGCGGTGGCAGCCGGAGTGTGGAATGGCCGGGGGGGGGGGGGGGGGGGGGGGTGGATTTCCTGAGGGAGGCGGCCCACCTGTGACAGGACTGGTGGGGGGGGGGGAAGGGGGACTGAAGATAAACAGGGCGCAAGCGACGGCGGGCAGCTGGAAGAGTATCCGCCACTCACCCGAAGCTCGGGAAGTGACGGCCGTGCGGAATGTACAGCGATGAGCCAAGACATTAGGACTACTGCCCACCGCCAAGTCTACATCTACATCTACATCTACATCCATACTCTGCAAGCCACCTGACGGTGTGTGGCGGAGCGTACCTTGAGTACCTCTATCGGTTCTCCCTTCTATTCCAGTCTCGTATTGCTCGTGGAGAGAAGGATTGTCGGTATGCCTCTGTGTGGGCTCTAATCTCTGTGACTTTATCCTCAAGGTCTCTTCGCGAGATATACGTGGGAGGGAGCAATATACTGTTTGACTCTTCGGTGAAGGTATGTTCTCGAAACTTCAACAAAAGCCCGTACGGAGGTACTGAGCGTCTCTCTTGTAGCGTCTTCCACTGGAGTTTATCTGTCATCTCCGTAACGCTTTCGCGACTACTGAACGATCCTGTAACGATGCGCGCTGCTCTCTGTTGGATCTTCTCTATCTCTTCTATCGACCCTATCTGGTACGGATCCCACACTGCTGAGCAGTATTCAAGCAGTGGGCGAACAAGTGTACTGTAATCTACTTCCTTTGTTTTCGGGCTTCATTTCCTTACGATTCTTCCAGTGAATCTCAGTCTGTCATCTGCTTTACCGACGATTAATTTTATACGGTCATTGCATTTTAAATCACTCCTAATACCAACTCCCAGATAATTAACTGCTTCCAGTTGCTGACCTGCTATATTGTAGATAAATGATAAGGGATCTTTCTTTCTATGTATTCGCAGCACATTACACTTGTCTACATTGAGATTCAATTGCCATTCCCTGCACCATGCGTCAATTCGCTGCAGATCTTCCTGCATTTCAGTACAATTTTCCATTGTTACAACCTCTCGATATACTCGAACAATAATATGTGTTCCAATATTCTACAACTGATCGACGTTAGAGATATAGGTCTATAGTTCTGCACATCTTTTCGACTTCCCTTCTTGCACGAAGGGGGGGGGGGGGGGGCAAGTTCCTTCGCGTACTCTGTGTAAAATCGAACTGGTATCCCATCAGGTCCAGCGGCCTTTCCTCTTTTGAACGATCTTAATTGTTCTCTATCAATCTGTCGTCTATTTCGATATCTACCATTTTGTCATCTGTGCGACAATCTAGAGAAGGAACTGCAGTGCAGTCTTCCTGTGTGAAACAGCTTTGGAAAAAGACATTTAGTATTTCGGCCTTTAGTCTGTCATCCTCCTCGTTGTGTTGCGGGAACGTGGCGCAGCAAGGAAAGAATGTAAGCGGAAGAGAGACGATTGGGCAGTCATCATAGCGAAGATACCGCCCGCAAATTCGTAAATCGACTGCAAACGGGAATCTCTGTAAGGGCGAAGCTGGTCGCCTGTCGGCGTACTAGTATTGTGAGTCCCTATGGAAAGTTATTGAGGATGATGGAATAACGAGTGGGCGTACGGCAGTGGGCGGTCACGTCCCATCACAAAACGTAGAAGTCAGTGGAAGCCGCACTGTGTAATCCGGGATAGGCGGCAGTCTGTGGCACATCTCACGACAGAGTAGATTGCTGGTGCACGCACAAGTGTTCCGGAGCACACCATTCGAAGGCTGTTGTAGAACGTGGAGCTCCGCACCACACGACCCCTAGGCGTTCCAGTGTTGACCCAACGACATCTTCATTTATGACTGCAATGGGCTCAGCGTCACTGAGTTTTCACCGTGTCGCCTGTAGAATGATTTGCATCTCTCGTTACACCAGGTCGACGGCTGGGAGTTTATACGCAGTCATCCAGGCGGAAGGCTGCACGAAACACGCACTGCGCCACAGATGCAGGACGGTGCACTCCGTCTTCACGCCACAAGTGGCCCATTGAGCCATCCGACCGCCGTGTCATCCTCAACTGAGGATGCGGATAGGAGGGGCTGGGGGTCAGCACACCGCTCTCCCTGCCGTCATGATGGTATTCTTGACCGAAGCCGGTATTATTCGGTCGAGGAGCTCCTCAATTTGCTTCACGAGGCTGAATGCATCCGAAAAATGGCAACAGCGCATGGCGGCCTTGATGGTCACCCATCCAAGTGCCGGCCACGCCCGACAGCGCTTAACTTCGGTGATCTGACGGGAACCGGTGTATCGATGCAGGGCGGTGAGAGCAGAATTATGCTACGGGGTACACTGAGCTGCGTTTCCGAGAGATTTGTGGTGGTAATCGAAGGTATCGTAACAGCCACCTGCATCTCTTCATAGATGAAGTCTCCTCCTATGGTGATGACATCTTTCAAGAGGATAACTCTCTGCAACACAAGGTCAGAATCGTGCTGCAATGATTTGAGGAACAGTGAACTCGCACTGATGTCTCGGCCACCAAACGTGCCTGAACTGTACCCACTGGAACATGTATCGGGAGATTAAAAGTGTGTGCCAGACCGAGACTCGAACTCGGGACCTTTGCCTTTCGCGGGCAAGTGGTCTACCATCTGAGCCACCGAAGCACGACTCACGCCCCGTCCTCACAGCTTTACTTCTGCCAGTACCTCGTCTCCTACCTGCCAAACTTTACAGAAGCTCTCCTGCGCACCTTGCAGAACTAGCACTCCTGAAAGAAAGGATATTGCGGAGACATGGCTTAGCCACAGCCTGGGGGATGTTTCAAGAATGAGATTTTCACTCTGCAGCGGAGTGTGCGCTGATATGAAACTTCCTGGCAGATCAAACTGTGTGCCCGACCGAGACTCGAACTCGGGACCTTTGCCTTTCGCGGGCAAGGCACAATTTAAATCTGGCAGGAAGTTTCAGCAACACCATAATTCGTGGGAATTGCTTGAGCTGTGCAGAGACATTTGGTCCCACGTACAACTGGAATCCTCTCAAGGACATGTAGAATCCATGCCAAGAATGATCTCTGCCATACTCTGAAAAGTGGAACAGCAGGCTATTAAGCAGGTGCTCATGATGTTTTGGCTCACCGGTGCACATTACTTGTAGTTAGTTACCTGTCCAAACTCTTGAGCACATATTTGGCATGGATATTGCTGTTTTGCATTGACTAAACTGTGAATATACAAGGGTAAGTCAATCATTATCCGCAATTTAGTTATATTTTTCTTTATTTTGGTAGCACTGTCGTTTTAGCTTGATGACGCATGCTTTGTTTATTTGATGTGATATCTTTGCAATTTTCAAGCTGCTAGGTTAGTTTCGTTATCGCTGCCGTGCTGTTCAACATGTCTGCTCCGCTGTCTGTTTGCACCAAAGAAGAGCAACGTCCAGTGATCCGTTTTTTGTGGTCGGAAGGTGTATCATTGGCGGAAATTCATCGGAGACTTTCGGTACAGTACGGAAACACCGTTTTGCCACAACGGAGTGTCTGCGAATGGACTGAAAAATTCCGAAATGGTCGCACAAGTGTTACGCAGGATGAAGGAGCCGGACTACCGTTTACCGCCACAGATGAAGAAAACATTGAGCGTTCACGTGAAATGATTCTCTTAGACAGACGATTAACTATTGACGAAGTGGCACATCGCCTGCAAATTAGTCACGGTTCTGCCTACGAAATCACCCACAACAGACGTGGTTTACATAAAGTTTGTGCAAGATGGGCTCCAAAACAACCCACAAAGTTGCATAAACAAACGCGCTTGGACATCTGAAAAAAACCTTTGGATCGCTATGGTAACGAAGGGGACAACTTCTTAGACAGGATCATTACTGGTGACGAAACATGGATCCACCATTACGAGCCGGAGAGTAAGCGGCAGAGTACGGAATGGAAACATCCAAATTCGCCGTGCAAGAAAAAGTTCAAGACCCTACTGTCCGCACGAAAACTGATGCTTACGGTTTTTTGGGACGCACAATGTCCAGTACTGGAACATTACGGGGAAAGGGGCACAGCAGTAAACAGCGTACGTTACAGTGAGATGCTTACTGCCAGGCTGAAGCCTGCAATTCGAAGCAAACGCCGAGGGTTGCTGTCAGAAGGTGTTGTGTTGTTGCACGACAATGCCCGTCCACATACTGCTGCCCACACTGCTGGAACGCTCCAGAAACTCAAATTTGAAGTACTGGATCATCCTCCGTGTAGTCCTGACTGACTATCACTTGTTTGGTCCACTCAGACAGGCATTAAGGGGCCGTCGATTTGCCTCGGACGAAGCAGCGAAAGAAGCGGCGCATTCCTGGCTCGCAGCTCAACCGAGAACCTTCTTTTATGAGGGCATCAGGAAGCTTGTACAACGATGGACCACGTACGTTGAAACGCAAGGAGACTATGTCGAAAAATGATGTTCTTGTGAGTTTCCTATTTGGTTACAATAAAATTTTCTGACTACTTTGCGGATGATAATTGGCTTACCCTAACTAAGTTTTGGCATGACGTAAATATAATTATGTAGAGCAAAAATCCTATTTGTAACCTCATGTATAATTGTAAAATAACTGATAGTCCGCTTTAAACAAACGAGTTTCCACCCTTTTATCGTGTCAAAAATGGTATGAGTAAAGTAAAATTAAAAACACGGTGTGGTTCGTGATGTAATGGGGCAAGGAAGTCAACTACAATGGTGATTTGTCGAACAGGGCAGTCAGATGCGGCAAATGCTGTGTGGTGCATGGTATGTCGTGTGTCGCACTCACGTCCCCCATTTGCTGTTTTAGCTGCAAATGACACATGCGAAGGATGAGTGTCTGTAAGCATCAGTGTCAGCTCCAGTATCTCTAATTTAACCTTCACGGACTTTTTGACTGATACATGCAGGACGAAGCAATACATTGGTTGACTCTTGTAGAAAGGTGTGCTCTCGTTAGTTTGAAACTAAACCGCATTGTGATGCACAGTCCGTCTCTCGCGTCATCAACTATTGGAGTCTGAACATATCGCTGACACTTCTGCGCTTACTAAATTAGCATGTGACGAAACGATTCCCAAAGTGTGGGAAAATGTAAGTTAATGCACATTGCCAGGAAAAACGAACTCGTAATGTTACGGAGCAGTATTACGGAGGCATACAGAGAGCCGTTTTTCCCTCGCTCTGTTTGCGAGTGAAACAGGAAAGAAAATGACTAGCAGTGCTAATCTCCGACACGCACCGTCCGATGCCTTGCGGAGGATCTATGTAGATGAGGACGTAGATAATAATGGTATGACGGTCACTCCAAAAGAAATGCACACTATTTTTTAAAAAATCCATCTTTTATTCTACATGTTGTAAAAGTTTTACAGGCTGTGGATACATCCTTTAGGAAGAATATTTTCGTTTCCCCACATAATTTCCATCCCTCTCAACTGCCTTACGCCATCTTGGAACCAGCGCCTGTATACCCGCACGGTAAAATTCTGGACCAACCTGTTGGAGCCACTGTTTGGCAGCGTGCACAAGGGAGTCATGATCTTCCGACCTTGTTCCGCGAAGAGAGTCTTTCAGTTTCCCAAAGAGATGATAGTCACTTGGAGCCAGGTCAGGACTGTAAGGTGGGTGTTTCAGTGTTGTCCATCCGAATTTTGTGATCGCGTCCACGGTTTTTTGACTGACATGTGGCCGTGCATTGTCCTGCAACAGCAAAACATCCTGCTTTTGCCGATGTGGTCCAACACGACTCAGTCGAGCTCGAAGTTTCTTCAGTGTCGTCACATATGCATCAGAGTTTATGGTGGTTCCACCTGGCACGATGTCCACAAGCAAGAGTCCTTCAGAATCGAAGAACATCGTAGCCATAACTTTTCCAGCAGAAGGTGTGGTTTGGAATTTTTTTTTTCCTTGGGTGAATTTGCATGATGCCACTCCACTGATTGCCTCTTCATCTCTGGTGAAAAATGATGGAGCCATGTTTCATCACCTGTCACAATTCTTCCAAGAAATTCACCTCCACCATTCTCGTGCTGTTCCAAAAGTTCGCTGCATACCGTTTTTCTTGTTTCTTTGTGAGCCACTGTCAACATCCTGGGAACCCTCCTGGTACAAACCTTTTTTAACGCCAACACTTTTAGTATTCTGCAAACACTTCCTTCCCCTATCACAACGTAGTGTGACAATTCGTTCACTGTGATGCGTCTGTCAGCAGTCACCAATTCGTTAACCCCCTGCACATTGTCTGGAGTGTGTGCAGTACGAGGCCTGCCGCTGCGAGGACAATCCTCAATATCGCCGTCCCCGCTTTCGTCACGTAACCTGCTCGCCCACCGACTAACTGTACTGCGATCGACAGCAGCATCTCCGTACACCTTTTTCAACCTCTTCTGGATGTTTCCCACTGTCTCGTTTTCAGAGCACAGGAATTCTATGACAGCACGTCGCTTCTGACGAACGTCAAGCGTAGCAGCCATCTTGGAGACGTGCTGTGACGGCGCCACTCACGGGAACAGGTTGAACTAAGTTTGAAAACAAGCGGGACGGATGTATTTGCACACTGTAAAACTTTCACACATGCCCGCATCTCGTGGTCGTGCGGTAGCGTTCTCGCTTCCCATGCCCGGGTTCCCGGGTTCGATTCCCGGCGGGGTCAGGGATTTTCTCTGCCTCGTGATGGCTGGGTGTTGTGTGATGTCGTTAGGTTTAAGTAGTTCTAAGTTCTAGGGGACTGATGACCTAAGATGTTAAGTCCCATAGTGCTCAGAGCCATTTGAACCATTTTACAAAAATAGTGTGCATTTCTTTTGGAGTGATCTTCGTCCTTTTCCGCGTACTGCAACTTCGAAGTAAGTCTCCAGTTGCCGCGTCATTTCACTGGTTACCGTTACCTGCACCACGACAGAACTTCGCGGGAAACCCGCAACATGTACTCTCTTCTGAGAATGCGCCACGCTTGTTATGCAATTTCCTTAGCGTGGGAGGAAATGTGGAATTGCTTTCTAAAGTCGCCTCTTAGATAGACTGATTCACAAGGAACGTTTGCGTGCCTTCATAATTAGTTAGCGCTTCGCCGGACAAGTTGCCTGATCTTAAGACTGTTGATGCTACGCGTGCGAAGCCGCGACTCGTTGCTATTGCATAAAAACCCTGAAAAGGGGAAAAAATTAAAAAATACCTTGACTCTATTGCGTTGTTGTACACCCATATTTTAAACAAAAACCAGAACACCTAGAACGACTACAGGTGGGACGTTCATATTCATAGGACACGTACATTAGTACACTAATGGCCATTAAAATTTCTACACCAAGAAGAAACGCAGGTGATAAACGGGTATTCATTGGACAAATATATTATACTAGAACTGACATGTGATTACATTTTCACGCAATTTGAGTGCACAGATCCTGATAACTCAGTACGACCTCTGACCGTAATAACGGCCTCGATACGCCTGGGCATTGAGTCAGACAGAGCTCGGGTGGCGTGTACAGGTACAGCTGCCCATGCAGCTTCAACACGATACCACAGTTCATCAACAGTAGTGACTGGCGTATTGTGACGGGCCAGTTGTTCGGCCACCATTGACGAGACGTTTTCAGTTGGTCAGAGATCTGGAGAATGTGCTGGCCAGGGCAGCAGTCGAACATTTTCTGTATCCAGAAAGGCCCGTACAGGACCTGCAACATGCGGTCGTGCATTATCCTCCTGAAATGTAGGGTTCCGCAGGGTTCGAATGAAGGGTAGAGCAACGCGTCGTAACATATCTGAAATATAACGTCCACTGTTCAAAGTGCCGTCAGTGCGAACAAGAGGTGACCGAGACGTATAACCAATGGCAACCCATACCATCACGCCGGGTGATACGCCAGTATGGCGATGGCGAATACACTCTTCCAGTGTGTGTTCATCGCGATGTCGCCAAACACGGATGCGACCGTCGTGATGCTGTAAACAGAACCTGGATTCATCCGAAAAAGTGACGTTTTGCCATTCGTGCACCCAGGTTCGTCGTCGAGTACACCATCGCAGGCGCTCCTGTCTGTGACGCAGCGTCAAGGGTAACCGCAGCCACGGTCTCCGAGCTGATAGTCCGTGCTGCTGCAAACGTCGTCGAACTGTTCGTGCAGATGATTGTTCTCTTGCAAACGTCCCCATCTGTTGACTCGGGGATCGAGACGTGGCTGCACGATGCGTTACAGCCGTGTGGATAAGATGCCTGTCATCTCGACTGCTAGTGATACGAGGCCGTTGGGATCCAGCATGGCGTTCCGTATTACCCTGCTGAATCCCCCGATTCCATATTTCACTAACAGTCATTGGATCTCGACCGACGCGAGCAGCAATGTCGCGATACCATAAACCGCAATTGTGACAAGCTACAATCCGACCTTTATCAAAGTCGCAGTGGTGATGGTACGCATTTCTCCTCCTTACACGAGGCATCACGACAACGTTTCAGCAGGCAACGCTGGTCAACTGCTGTTTGTGTATGAGAAATCGGTTGGAAACTTCCCTCATGTCAGCACGTTGTAGGTGTCGCCAGCGGCGCCAACCTTGTGTGAATGCTCTGAAAAGCTAATCATTTGCCTATCCCAGCATCTCCTTCCAGTCGGTTAAATTTCGCGTCTGTAGCACACCATATTCGTGGTGTAGAATTTTAATGGCCAGCAGTGTACGTTCTGCAGAAACGATTAGCATTCGAATCGTGTTGGCCGGCGGGTTCGATGTCAATATCGACATCGGGGCGCAGCACCACCTACCGGTAAAATGTGTCTGCGGCTGTCGTTGTCGCTGTAATCCAATGGTAACTGATCAGTGTGACTTGAGCAGGCATGCAGGATAAGAGGTACGCGCGAACCGTAGCGTCAACTGAGTTTGGAATAGGGCGCATCATTCGTAAGAGAGAATGTGATGCATCCGTGCGGGAAAGTGCTGGCCATGTTGGACGAAGTGTTTCGTGTGTGCACAATGGTAGGCCGTAGAACACGAGGAGGTGGTCCAGGTCGCACGACCCAGACCAACCCCTGACAAGTTCGACAACTCATCCGAATGGCACTGCAGGACACATCTGCGACTTCCTCGGCTCAGCCGGAACACATGGCACACTGTCAGGGGTGACAGTCCGTCGCCGTTTATTACGGCACCGGCTACGTGCGCTTCGTCTACTTCTCCGCCTGCTTTTGACGAGCGTGCAGAAACATGCTAGACGGCAGTGCTCTATGGAACGTCCTCACTGGGGACAGGAATGCCATCAGACAGTGTTTCCGGACGAATCCGGGTTGTGTCTGTTTGAAAACGATGGCCGCATTTTGGACAGGGATAGCGACATCACAGTGACTGCATTCGGACGAGACACACAACACCCACTCGAGGCCTTAAGTTGTGGTTAGCTATTGATTCCATATTTTTAGATCTGCAGAAGGCTTTCGACACCGTTCATCACAAGCGCCTTCTAATCAGATTGCGTGCCTACAGAGTATCGCCTCAGTTGTGCGACTGGATTCGTGATTTCCTGTCAGAAAGGTCGCAGTTCGTGGTAATAGACGGAAAGTCATCGAGTAAAACAGAAGTAATATCCGGCGTTCCCCAAGGAAGTGTTATAGGCCCTCTATAGTTCCTGGTACATATTAACGACATAGCAGACAATCTGAGTAGCCGTCTTAGATTGTTTGCAGTTGATGCTGTCATTTACCGTCTTGCAAAGTCATCAGATGACCAAAACGACTTGCAAAATGATTTAGATAAGATATCGGTATGGTCCGAAAAGTGGCAATTTGACCCTGCATAAAGAAAAGTGTGAAGTTATTCACACGAGTACTAAAAGAAATCCGCTATATTTCGATAACGCGTTAAGTCACACACATCTAAAGGCTGTAAATTCAACTAAATACTTAGGGATTACAATTACAAATAACCTAAATTGGAACGATCACACAGATAATATTGTGGGTAGAGCAAACCAAAGACTGTGATTCATTGGCAGAACACTTGGAAGGTGCAACAGGTCCACTAAAGAGACTGCTTACACCACGCTTGTCCGCCCTATTCTGGAGTATTGCTGTGCGGTGTGGGATACGCATCAGGTGGGACTGACGGATGACATCGAAAAAGTACAAAGAAGGGCAGCTCGTTTTGTGTTATCGCGAAATAGTGGACACAGTGTCACAGACATGATACGTGAATTGGTGTGGCAATCATTAAAACAAGAGATGGGGTCTTCTCATGAAATTTCAGTCACCAGTTTTCTCCTCCGATTGCGGAAACATTCTGTCGGCACCCCCCTACATAGGGAGAAATGATCATCACGATAAAATAAGAGAAATCTGGGCTCGCACAGAAAAATTTATTAAGTGCTCGTCTTTCCCGCGTGCCGTTCATGAGTGGGATGGTAGAGAGGCAGCTTGAAGGTGGTTCATTGAACCCTCTGCCAGGCACTTTGTTGTAAATAGCACACTAATCACGTAGGTGAAGTTGTAGATGTATTGCGTACGACCAGAAATCGCTGTTGGTGGGTGTCCAGGGCTCTGTGACGAGCGTGACCTAAGTAAATGATCTCCTACGGCCCGCGTTATACACTCTCTACACAACACCCCAGACGCCATTTTTCAGCAAGACAATGCACGACCTGCACGAACACGTGCCTTCTCGGTGTCATGGGATGTCAGCTTTTTGCCCTGGCCCGCCACATCACCAGACTGGTGGCCAATCGGAAATGTGTGGCATATGGCTCCGAGCAGTATGGGACTTAACTTCCGACGTCATGAGTCGCCTAGAATTCAGAACTACTTAAACCTAACTAACCTAAGGACATCAGACACATCCATACCCGAGGCAGGATTCGAACCTGCGACCGTGGCAGTCGCGCAGTTCCGGACTGAAGCGCCTAGAACTGCTCGGCCACGGGGGCCGGCGTGAAACGTCAGGTGAACCGCTGTGACCCAATGCCGAGCACCACAGATGAACTTTGGAACCAGGTGAATGAATGCAGCATGTATGGCTGCACCACAGGACGCTATTCGCGCCTTATACGCGTTGATGCCTTCATGCACTGAACTAGTTAACAGGGCCCACGATGGACCGTGTGGCTACTAGGCAACAGGACACATGCCGAACCGAGGTGACTGAAATCCCAGTCATTTCTGAAGAACATACTAATGTACACGTCCAGCGAATATGAACGTCCTATCTCTAGTCGTTCAAGGTGCTCTGTCTTTTTTTCTGAATACGAGTGGATGTAGTCTCAAAACTGACTGTGGTTTAGATCTCCTCGTTCGGTGGCCTGTTGTCACGATAATATACACGAGACACCTCATATTCTTTTTCGAGACATTGTTCGTGGAGGTGGCCACTCTATGGCCGAACCTGCGCCTCGATGACGACGGGTTGTGGTGGACCTAAACAGACCCCAACTGGCTGTATGTTAAGAGTAACTGGACAGAACGTATCAGTGAAATTAAAAGGAAGGTCAGCGTTGGCCGTAATATTGATTTTTTTTTTTTAAATTATGAATTTGGCCAGCTATGGACCGCATACAACTTAAGACTTATTGTGTTTCTTTTTCTTCCGTTCTTCCCAGTACTTCTTCATTTTCTCGCCAACTGCTCGTCTCTGCTCATCTGTGCACACTCTCTTGGGTCGAGGTTTTGGCGCATCTTCTTCATAGTTTGCGTTTTCTATAAGTAGCCTAAAGTTATTCCTATCACGTATTATTTCTTCTGTAACACCTATTTTGTTGGCGTCTTTCTTTACTGCTTCTATCCATCCTATAGTTTTTTTCAGCTTGCTAACGGATTTAAAAATTTTTTTTGTTAACCGTGTTTCTTCCATTCTTTTTAAATGTCCATAAAATTTTAGCCGTCTCTTCCGCATTGTATCTGTGATCTTTTCCGTATTTTTGTATAGGTCTTCATTTCTCTTTTTAATCCACCTATTTTCCTTGTTTTTCTCAGGACCTAGAATTTTTCTTAATATTTTTCTCTCTCTTTTTTCTAGTTCTCTTAATTCGCCTTTCTTATTCAATGTTAGGCACTCTGATCCATATGTTGCTTGTGTCCTAATAACTGAATTATAATGTTTAATCTTTGCTTGTATGGATATTGATTTCTTATTGTAGTAGTTTTGTGTTAATTTATATGCAAATTCCAACTTCTTTATTCTTTCTTTATTTGTTGTGTTATCCTGTCCATTGGCTTGGATCCACTCCCCCAGGTATTTGAATCTATCAACTCTTTTAATTTTTCCATACTTTGTTTTCATAAACTTTTCTGTATTATGTTTGTGTTCTATACACTCGGTTTTTTCGTAGGATATTTTTAGCCCAGTCTTTTCAGCAATCTCGTGTAACATATCAAGCATAACTGTTGCGTCTGTTCGGTTTTCAGTTATCAATGATGTTTTATTGATAGCAAAATCGATTTCCAATCACATGGTGATCATCTCCAGTGCTGTGGTGTACAAATTAAACTCAGACACTGGTATCAAGTCATCAGCAACCAAAACAGAGAGGCGATGACAATAACTGAAGCCGCTGAAACAGCGGTCGTTGTGCACACAGCACTCCAAGGACTCGCCACTCAACATATCAGTGTGGTTCACCCACAGACACAGTGTCCCCGTTTTTTTTTTTTTTTTTTTTTTTTTTTTTTTTTTTTTTTTTTTTTTTTTTTTTTTTTTTGTATTGGCGTGAGCCGTGGCCAGGCTCACCTTGGCTTTACGACTCGCGTAGCAACCAGGTGAGACGGAATACAGGTGCAAGTCAGCGCGATTAATTAGCGGGTTAGCAGCTCCCCGTCTGGCCGCTGCCACAGGCTGCACACACCGCTGTCACGATGTGATCAGCTGCTCTAATCGAGCCGACCGCGGTCGTCTTGCGGTTCTAGGCGCTGCAGTCCGGAACCGTGGGACTGCTACGGTCGAAGGTTCGAATCCTGCCTCGGGCATGGTTGTGTGTTATGTCCTTAGGTTAGTTAGGTATGAGTAGTTCTAAGTTCTAGGGGACTGATGACCTAAGATGTTAAGTCCCATAGTGCTCAGAGCCATTTGCACCATTTTTTGCTCTAATCGCGTGGCTGTACCGACACACACATATACAGGGTGGTCCATTGATAGTGACCGGGCCAAATATCTCACGAAATAAGCATCAAACGAAAAAACTACAAAGAACGAAACTCGTCTAGCTTGAAGGGGGAAACCAGATGGCGCTATGGTTCGCCCGCTAGATGGCGCTGCCATGGGTGAAACGGATATCAACTGCGTTTTTTAAAATAGTAACCCCCATTTTTAATTACATACTCGTGTAGTACGTAAAGAAAAATGAATGTTTTAGTTGGACCAATTTTTTTCGCTTTGTGATAGATGGCGCTGTAATAGTCACAAACGTACAAGTACGTGGTATCACGTAACATTCCGCCAGTGCCAACGGTATTTGCTTCGTGATACATTACCCGTGTTGAAGTGGACCGTGTACCAATTACGGAAAAGGTCGATATCGTGTTGATGTATGGCTATTGTGATCAAAATGCCCTACGGCAGTGTGCTACGTAAGCTGCTCGGTATCTTGGACGACATCATCCAAGTGTACGGACCGTTCGCCGGATAGTTACGTTATTTAAGGAAACAGGAAGTGTTCAGCCACATGTGAAACGTCAACCACGACCTGCAACAAAGACGATGGCCAAGTAGGTGTTTTAGCTGCTGTCGCGGCTAATCCGCACATCACTAGCAGACAAATTGCGCGAGAATCGGGAATCTCAAGAACGTCGTTGTTGAAAATGCTACATCAACATCGATTGCACCCGTACCATATTTCTATGCACCAGGAATTGTATGGCGACGACTTTGAACGTCGTGTACAGTTCTGCCACTGGGCACAAGAGAAATTACGGGGCGATGACAGATTTTTTGGACACGTTCTATTTAGCGTCGAAGCGTCATTCACCAACAGCGGTAACGTAAACCGGCATAATATGCACTATTGGGCAACGGAAAATCCACGATGGCTGCGACAAGTGGAACGACAGCTACCTTGGCGGGTTAATGTATGGTGCGGCATTATGGTAGGAAGGATAATTGCCCCGCATTTTATCGATGGCAATCTAAATGGTGCAATGTATGCTGATTTCCTACGTAATGTTCTACCGATGTTACTACAAGATGTTTCACTGCATGACAGAATGGCGATGTACTTCCAACATCATGGCTGTCCGGCACATAGCTCGCGTGCGGTTGAAGCGACATTGAATAGCGTATTTCATGACAGGTGGATTGATCGTCAAAGCACCATACCGTGGCCCGCACGTCACCGGATCTGACGCCCCCGGATTTCTTTCTGTGGGGAAAGTTGAAGGATATTTGCTATCGTGATCCACCGACAACGCCTGACAACATGCGTCAGCGCATTGTCAACGCATGTGCGAACATTACGGAAGGCTAACTACTCGCTGTTGAGAGGAATGTCGTTACACGTATTGCCAAATGCATTGAGGTTGACGGACATCATTTTGAGCATTTATTGCATTATTGTGGTATTTACAAGTAATCACGCTGTAACGGCTTGCGTTCTCAGAAATGATAGGTTCACAAAGGTACATGTATCACATTGGAACAACCGAAATAAAATGTTCAAACGCACCTACGTTCTGTATTTTAATTTAAAAAACCTACCTGTTACCAACTGATCGTCTAAGACTGAGCCATATGTTTGTGACTTTTACAGCGCCATCTATCACAAAGCGAAAAAAGTGGTCCAACTAAAACAGTCATATTTCTTTACGTACTACACGAGTATGTAATAAAAAATGGGGGTTCCTATTTTAAAAAAAACGCAGTTGATATTCGTTTGACCTATGGCAGCGCCATCTGGTTTCTCCTTCAACGTAGGGCGCACCAGCTGCCGTACAGGCCCTAGGCTGAGCTACCGTCGGAGTGACTGAGGGGATGTGTGCCTTGTATTCAGAGAACTTGCTGTCCGCTGCTCGTGATCCAGTGGCTAGCGTTGCTGCCTCTGGATCACGGGGCCCGGCGTTCGATTCAGAGCTGGGTTGGGTATTTTCTCTGTCTGGGTGCTTGTGTTGTCTTCGTCATTTCATCATCTGCATCATTATTCGTGACAGTGGCTCGATTGGACTGTGTAAAAACTGGGACTTAGTACGGGTGCTGATGAACGCGCAGTTGAGCGCCCCACGAACCAAACATCATCATCATTTGGTCAACATACCACTGGAAACCTCGTAGGGGCTTGTCTAATCCATGGTAAGCAGAATCGCTGCCTTTTTGCGTCCCGTAAGTGCGGGAACACGTTAAGCAGGTGCCAATAATGTTTCGACTTATCAGTATATGATGTATATATACAGACTGAAGCGACGAATGAAAATGTGTACCAAGGCCGGGAATCAAACCCGGGTACCCTGCTCGCCAGGCAAATGCATACCAACTACGAAGGTCATTCAATAATTAAAGAGACAAACTGGTCTGGGGAAAACACTGTTGGCAGGGCAAGTTTGGTACTTTTATGGGTTTAAGTTGGCATCACTGGGATGAGCCCTGATCAGCTGATGTGTCGACATTGTTTTGTTTATAACCTCAAAAATACATTTCAAGATGGCGAGTCCGCTTCAACGTGCACATTAGTTGAACAACGTTCTGTTATTCGTTTTTTACTTGCTGAAGGCGAGAAATCAGCTAACATATACTGTAGAATGGCTAAAGTGTATGGTCAACGTAGTATGAATCGTGTAATTTTTTGCAAGTGGGTAGACCAGTTCAAAAATGGTCGCGACTCAGTGAGTAACGAACACCGTTCTGGCCGACCCTCACTTGAAAGTCGAATTGATGACATTATTTGTGCCGACCGCCGTGTGACTGTGGAAATGATTGTTGATAAGGTTCAAGTTAGCACTGGTACAGTTCATAACCTTATCTGTAACAAACTGAAGTACCGCAAAACATGTGCAAGATGCGTCCTAAAGGAGTTGACGCGGCTTACACGGAAACAAGCTTGAGAGTGTGCACAGAGCTAAAGGAACGTTATGAAAGAGAAGGCGATCACTTCAACAAAATTTTAACTTGTGATGAAGCTTGGGTTCACTTTTATGAGCCAGAATCAGAAAGACAAATCATGGAGTGGAAGCACACCAAGTCACCTGTCAAGAAAAAATTCAAAACCCCAGCATCAGCAGGAAAAGTCATGTTGACGGTGTCTTGGGATGCTGGACGGCCAGTTTTTTGTGATTATCTCGAAGAGCAGTGTACAATGAAGAGCCAACACTACTCGGATTTGGTTTTAAACAAGGCGAAGCCAGCAATGAGAGAGAGACGTCGTGGATGTCAGAGGAGAGGTGTGATTCTTCAGCAAGATAACACACGTCCTCATATTGCTCAACTAATCCGTGAAACCATCGACAAAATGGACTGGAGATTACTGCCTCATCCCCCTTACAGTCCTGATTCAGCATCTAGTGATTTCCATTTGTCTGGTGCACTGAAGGGAGCATTACGTGGAAGAGGTTCCAGGACAAGGAGGACGTGAAAAAGTTTGTGGAAAATTCATTCAAACATCCAGATAAAGAGTTCTTTGAAGTCGGAATAAAAAAGCTTGGACAGCATTGGAACAAGTGCATAAATGTTCAAGGGGATTATGTTGGAAAGTAGACAAAGTATTGTTTTGTAAAAATAATCCCCTTTTCCCCCAGATCAATATGCCTCTTTAATTATTGAATGTCCCTTTTTATAGACATAGAAAAGGCACATGACTCAGTTAACAGCGAAAGACTCTGGGAAGAAATGAAGAAGATAAATATAGAAGATGGATACATTAATGTAATAAGGACAATGTACAGAGGACACAATTCTAGAATTAGAACACGATTGGGGAACTCTGAATACTTCGAAATAAGACAAGGACTTAAACAAGGAAGTATTCTATGTACTGCACTTTTTAAGGTTGTGATGGAGAGAGTAAATAGGGCAATTAAAGATACAGTAAAAAAAATGGTTCAAATGGCTCTGAGCACTGAGGTCATCAGTCCCCTAGAACTTAGAACTACTTAAACCTAACTAACCTAAGGACATCACACACACCCATGCCGGAGGCAGGATTCGAACCTGCGACCGTAGCGGTCGCGCGGTTCCAGACTGAAGCACCTAGAAGCGCTCGGCCACACCGGCCCGCCCAGATACAGTAAAAGAAAAATTCAAAAAGATGATTTTTGCAGATCATATGGTAATATGGGGTGATAAAGAGGTAGATATATAGTTGCAACTTGATGCGTGGAAGGAAGTAATGCAGAGGTATGGATTAAAAATAAATAAAGATAAGAATGAAGTAATGGTATTTGGAAGAGACAAAGGGATCAACGGAAATATTACCTTGAATGGAGAACCCCTCAAAGTGGTAAAAAGTTTGACTTATTTAGGGAGTGAAATATCTAGTGATGGAAGAATAACGAATGAAATCAATAGGAGGTTACAGAAGGGAGGCAATTTCTACCAAACAATAAAACACCTGATTTGGAATAAGGTAGTTTCAGAAAAAGGAAAACTCCTTGTGTATAAGAATTATTACTTCCCTATTGTCACCTATAGTGGAGAAACATGGACAATGACAGAAAGGGACTGGAGCAGACTGCAAGCAGTGGAAATGAAATTTCTCAGTGCAGTTAAGCGAAAAACAAGAATGGACAGAGTAAGGAATGTAGGGATTAGAAAAGACCTTAAACAAGAAAGTATGAGAGAAGAAATTGAAAGAAAGAGATTAAGATGGTGTGGGCGTGTTAAGAGGATGCGTGGGCAGAGACTCCCCAAAATTATGGAAGAACTAAAGATGGATGGGGAAAAGACCTAGAGGTCGCCCAAGAACACGGTGTATGAGAATATCTGTGGAAAGGAGAGGTGTGACCTTGCAGGAAGGGGAGGAAGAGAAGTGGTGGGAGGACCGAGCCAAATGGAGAGGACTCGTCAGCACCCAGACCCGGCAGTGGCTGGAGCGGGATCCGGGTATAGATAGATAGACAGACAGAATTACTGAATGACCCTCGTACTACGACACCCCGGCACAGTGCACGACTGTGTGGACTACCCTAGCGCGCCTCCCTCCTCAATCCAAATTCTCATTCACTCAACCCACTTGGTATTATTGTCCCTTTGTAAGGAGGCTGAGGCATGGATGGGAATTTGCACTGAGGATGGAGGCGTCTTCGGGTAGTCCGTGCAGTTACGCAAAGCTGCTGTGCCGGATTGGTGTAGTGGTTAGCGGATCTGCCTAGTCAGCAGGGCCGGCCAGAAATTGTGCACGCGTGCGGTGCTCGTGCACGTGTGCAACTTCCGGGTCACAGCGTGCACGCCGCAGCCGTCAGCGTTCACGTAGTGCATGTTTCTGCGCACAGATGCCGCTTTATCCACTTGCTGGGATCATGGAGGTAAGAATAAGGGAAGATGGCGCTACGTATCCCAGCCGTACTACGTTTTGAAGCCATGGGGGCGTGGCTCGCTGCCATGACACTCTGACCGAAACATTGCCAGTGTGCTATAGCGCTGCGTGTATTACAGTCGCTAATTGCACCATATACGCATCTAACGTCATCAGATTGGTTGTTTCAAAGTCTTTGTTTAAAATAAAATCTCGTAAAGCCGAAATTCCGCGTCTCTTCTGATTAAAAATAGTTTTTAATGTAATATTACGAATAGCTAGCCTTCAATGTAAACGATACAATTTTGTTAATTCAGTAATAAACGTGTACCACAAACTAAATAATAGAAACTGAAAACTAAGTTAGCTATACCCTCCCTCCAAAGCCTCATAAATACATCTTGTTTGTAATACGTACTGGGACATTTCAGTTACGTTACACTACTTTGTTCATTACCACCAATATTTACTGAAATACGGTACACAGAATGGCAAATCTACACAGTGTCCTGTTTAGGCCTATACTTTACGCCAGTTAATGTAGTGTTAGCTTTTAATTTGGTACATGATGAAGACAAAGTGAGTTACTCAACACTTCGATTATCGACGATACGTACGTATTATACTGAAATGTGAACTTGAAAACTAAGAATTTAATTCTTTGAACTAACATACCTTTTGCAAATGTTTTGGGTGTGTAGGGAAAACTGATGGTACAGCATTTTCTCGGAGCCTTACTGTTGAAAGGGAAGTTCGATCTATGTCCTCTTCTCGGAAATGCTGAGAACATGTAGTGCTCCATTTAGACGCACGCCAATTCTTCCTCCTCACGGCATTCTCCCACAGAGCTTTCCGACTTTCATTTTTAGGAAATCTAAAATCATACAGGAGAAAAACACGCTATAGCACAAGTACCGATGTAGCACACGTTCATTCACAATGAAGTTGTAAAATCACACTTAACGAGACAACTTACACATGAAATGTTATTCCCTTCGATTTCGCATCACAATCAGAACGATTCGCACATCCGAACACCACACAAGTCACCATAATAGCGCAAAATCCTTCCAAAAGCGAGCGACAAGCCCATGCACACAAGCTTACAGCAGCAATGTTTTGGTCGGATTGAGATGGCTACCCTCGGCTTCACATAGCTTCACAGCTGTGACGTCACGGCGTCTCCCTCTATTCTTACTTCCATGGCTGGGATACTCTGTACCGGCGCATTCTAGTGCTCTTTCCACAGCTTGCAAGCCAACCGTGGGAAGGTATTTAGCGTATTAAACATTTAAAATACTGTCACAGTCTACTCACAGAGACGTCTACTTTTATGTTAACAGTTTAACGCAGTAAGACAAGTAATAAGTTAACAACCGCGGGTTTTTATTAAGGCAGCTTGACTGACGGCACGAAAATACGAGTAATGTTTTTTATCTAGTATTTAAGAAAGAGAGCACTTAGCGACTTCCAACGAACCTTATTCATGATTTCAAATAACATTAAACCAATGCAACGTTTCCTATAACTAATTCTCGGTGCCCTCAGTTACACCCACAAAATTTCTGTCTCACTGACCTCTGAACAGAATGACAACCGCAGACCTCTCGATGATCACCTGTTATTTCAATTCCATTATTGCTACATCTTTCATCAGTTACGTCTGAAATCTACACAATAACCGACAATTAGATGAATGTTACGTTTTATCGACTTCCGCTGAGCGTAGCCCTTCACACATTAAAAAAAAAACCCTAAATGTAAGTATACATTGGAACAATCGGTTTAATGACCAACTTTCCTGATAATAATGTAACATGGAGCAGAATGAGGCACTAATGCACAGTTAGTAAACAATAATTTTTAATTATGAAAGGAATAAATCCAAACACGTGTGTCACTGGTCATGAGAAATGATAATGGAAGTTGATGTGTCTCATCCATTTTCTAAGGACATTTAATTTTGCTTGCCCTTCTCCACTCTTGAGTACACTACACCCGTCTTTGTGATATGTATTATAGTGTCTTTCAATTAAATAATAATCTATTTTTTTTCTTTAACATTAATACTGTATAACATGTTATATGACCTTAATGTTCTGTAGAAACTGAAATTTGTTGAATCTGAGTATGCCTGGTTAGGTGTAAGAGAGGGCCTGAAGGCCCTAATCTTGCCAGGTAAAATAAATGCATAAATAAATAAATAAATAAAAACTTACGCTGGCCGCCTATTATTCGGCGGCATAGCAAACACTGTGAGTTTTCACCAACGGCTACAAAAAAGAATTGCGGTTCCCAGTCATTTTTAAACGACTGAGAACATAGATCTCCCGTCCTTTGCTTTTTCACAGTACCTGCCATTTCTCAGTACTTCTCTGTTAAGGTTACGGTTACCAGGGGTAAATGAGACTGGGTATGTTGCGCTCTTGCTTGTACCACATAAACAGGGAAGCGGAGCCGCCGCCGTTCATTTAGGACACATGTCTAACAACAGATGTCGCTGTCGCTCGCTGTCGCACACGTGCGCGCATGTGCAGCACTTCCGCACGTCTGTACACTGTGCAGCGTTTGGACGGCCCTGACCAAGTGAGTGGAAGACCCGGGTTCGAATCCCAGGCGTCGGTAAACGGCCGAAATACGAAAGTCATCCAAATACAGAGATCAGTAAGACAGGGGTGTCCCCTCTGGATGAGTTTGTTCGGCGTTGCTCAGGACCCACTGCTAAGAAAAATAGAAGACTCCATAACAGGAGTCACGTTGCTTGGCACCACATTGAAATGCAAAGCGTACGCTGACGACATTGGTTTCTTCGTGGGAGACAGAGAAGACCTCAACAAAATAAACCAAGTGCTCGAAACTTTCGCGCAAGCAGCAGGAGCTAAAATAAACAAGAAGAAAGCGACCCTACTACGGATAGGCAACAAAAATGTTCAAGACGAAAGCACCTGGTACAACGTCGTGGAAACACACGAGCGCCTAGGGCTGAAACTACACTCGTGCCCGACGGAAATGGCTGCAGAAAATTGGAGGGAAGTGTTGCACACGACAAGAGGTCTCGCCAGAACGAATGCCAATAGAGAGCTGGAGCTGTTCCATAACTCCTGTCCAAAGTTTGGTTCCTAGCACAAGTGTCCTGCCCGCCAAAGCAGATAGCAAGGTCCATTGAAGGTGCAATGCATTACCTCGTCTGCCTCCTCTGGCGTCGAGAAATTTTCAAAGTGCAGCGTTCCACGTGCACGCTAGGCACCCACGAAGGAGGAGTAGGCCTGGTCGACGTACAGAGGAAATGCGGCGCACTGCTGATACGACGTCTGATCTGCATTAAAGAACCCAAACAGCCTCACAGCCGCCCTGATAAATAGGTATCGACCAGCCTCAGAAGGAGCACCACTAATAGACGGCAAATCATCCAGTAAAACTGAAGTGATATCAGGTGTTCGCCAGGGAAGCGTCCTGGGACCTCTGCTGTTCCTGATCTATATAAATGACCTCGGTGACAATCTGAGCAGTTCTCTTAGGTTGTTCGCAGGTGATGCTGTAATTTACCGTCTAGTAAGGTCATCCGAAGACCAGTATCAGTTGCAAAGCAATTTAGAAAAGATTGCTGTATGGTGTGGCATCACCATTAGATTAGGAAATGAGGCACTTAAAGTAGTAAAGGAGTTTTGCTATTTGGGGAGCAAAGTAACTGATGATGGTCGAAGTAGAGAGGATATAAAATGTAGGCTGCCAATGGCAAGGAAAGCGTTTCTGAAGAAGAGAAGTTTGTTAACATCGAGTATAGATTTAAGTGTCAGGAAGTCGTTTCTGAAAGAATTCGTATGGAGTTTAGCCATGTATGGAAGTGAAACATGGACGATAAATAGTTTGGACAAGAAGAGAATAGAAGCTTTCGAAATGTGGTGCTACAGAAGAATGCTGAAAATTAGATGGGTAGATCACATAACTAATCAGGAAGTATTGAATAGGATTGGGGAGAAGAGAAGTTTGTGGCACAACTTGACCAGAAGAAGGGATCATCACTGGCTGCATCAAACCAGTCTCAGGACTGAAGACCACAACAACAACATGGTGTGGCAGGTGGCAGTTGACGCTAAATAACGAAAAGTGTGAGGTGATCCACACCAAGTTCCAAAAGAAATCCGTTGCAATTCGATTACTCGATAAATAGTACAATTCTCAAGGCTGTCAATTCAACTAAGTACCTGGGTGTTAAAATTACGAACAACTTCAGTTGGAAAGACCACATAGATAATATTGTGGGGAAGCGAGCCAAAGGTTGCGTTTCATTGGCAGGACACTTAGAAGATGCAACAAGTCCACTAAAGAGACAGCTTACACTACACTCGTTCGTCCTCTGTTAGAATATTGCTGCGCGGTGTGGGATCCTTACCAGGTGGGATTGACGGAGGACATCGAAACGGTGCAAAAAAGGACAGCTCGTTTTGTATTATCACGTAATAGGGGAGAGAGTGTGGCAGATACGATACGCGAGTTGGGATGGAAGTCACTAAAGAAAAGACTTTTCCGTCGCGGCGAGATCTATTTACGAAATTTCAGTCACCAACTTTCTCTTCCGAATGCGAAAATATTTTGTTGAGCCCAACCTACATAGGTAGGCATGACCATCAAAATAAAATAAGAGAAATCTGAGCTCGAACAGAAAGGTTTAGGTGTTCGTTTTTCTCGCGCGCTCTTCGGGAGTGGAGTGGTAGGCAGATAGTATGATTGTGGTTCGATGAACCCTCTGCCAAGCACTTAAATGTGAATTGCAGAGTAGTCATGTAGATGTACATGTAAACATATCAGCAGTACCCTACAAATGGTTCAAATGGCTCTGAACACTATGGGACTCAACTGCTGTGGTCATCAGTCCCCTAGAACTTAGAACTACTTAAACCTAACTAACCTAAGGACATCACACACATCCATGCCCGAGGCAGGATTCGAACCTGCGACCGTAGCAGTCGCACGGTTCCGGACTGCGCGCAGTACCCTACAAATTAAATTACCTCAGAGAATACTTCATCCAAAAAGGATACCTACTAGACACAGCACGAGACACTAGAACCAGGCTGGTCGTAGTGCCCGTGCGGTTCTAGGCGCTGCAGTCCGGAACCACGCGACTGCTACAGTCGCAGATTCGAATTCTGCCTCGGGCATGGATGTGTGTCATGTCCTTAGGTTAGTTAGGTTTAACTGGTTATAAGTTCTAGGCGACTGGTGACCTCAGAAGTTAAGTCCGATAGTGCTCAGAGCCATTTTTGAACAAGAACCAGGACGACGAAAAAGCGCTACGCGGAACTGAGAGGGGAAGTGAAACGGAAGAAGATTGAAGCAAAGAAAGCCGCGCACAGTTGGAGAGAATTGTGGCTCAACCTGCACGAAAGCACACTCAATACGAACGTCAAAGCGACGTGGTACAAAGCAATAAACAACACTGTACCCACAAATGAAAGGTTTGCAGCAATTCACGTCAGACCATCAGAAAAATGTCAGACCTGTAATGAAAAAGATACCGTGGAACATCGCTTCCAATGCGGAGAAAAGAAACAAATATGGGAGGCATGCAAAGCGTTGCTGGCAGTGATGAACAGAAGTACACCTGAAAGGATAAACATCGAACTATTAACCGCACCGGACATAAAACGCTTCCCCCGACCAAAGATACTAGGTCAAACAGTTGAAACGTCAAAACATCCCCTTAGAAAAATTAGTGAATTACTGTGCTGGTAAACCCCTTACGTTATTTGATTTTCGAACAGCTGAGCAAAACTGGGGTCTAGGGGTGGCGTCTTTGATTCATAATCAAAACGTCTCCGGTCCCGGGTTCGATCCCCGCCACTGTCCAAATTTTGATAAATAATCAGCATTGGCGGCCGAAGACTTCCGGCATAAGAAGTCAGCCTCATTCTGCCAACGGCCTTGTCAAAGAGGGCGGAGGAGCAGATAGAGGTTCAGGACACCCTCTTGTCCTAGGGGTGGGAAATCGCCCCTAAAGGCGGAAGAATCAGCAATGATCAACGACATGAGGATGCAGAAGGCAATGGAAACCACTGCATTAAAGACACGTAACGTGTATCCACAGGACATGTGGCCTGTAATTGAAGAAGTGTCATGATGATCTCTCCATTGGTAAAAGATTCCGGAATAGTCCCCCATTCGGATCTCCGGGAGGGGACTGCCAAGGGGGAGGTTACCATGAGAAAAAGATTGAATAATCAACGAAAGGATAACGTTCTACGAGTCGGGGCGTGGAATGTCAGAAGCTTGAACGTGGTAGAGAAACGAGAAAATCTGAAAAGGGAAATGCAAAGGCTCAATCTAGATATAGTAGGTGTCAGTGAAGTGAAGTGTAGATATGCAATATGTACAACAACCAAGAGGGAATAATAACAGTGGACGATCAGGAACGAAGTGCTCGTATTAAGAAGGGTGTAAGACAAGGCTGTAGCCTTTCGCCCCTACTTTTCAATCTGTACATCGAGGAAGCAATGATGGAAATAAAAGAAAGGTTCAGGAGTGGAATTAAAATACAAGGTGAAAGGATATCAATGATACGATTCGCTGATGACATTGCTATCCTGAGTGAAAGTGAAGAAAAATTAAATGATCTGCTCAACGGAATGAACAGTCTAATGAGTACACAGTATGGATTGAGAGTAAATCGGAGAAAGACGAAGGTAATGAGAAGTAGTAGAAATGAGAACAGCGAGAAGCTTAACATCAGGATTTATGGTCACGAAGTCAATGAAGTTAAGGAATTCTGTTACCTAGGCAGTAAAATAACCAATGACGGACGGGGCAAGGAGGACATCAAAAGCAGACTCGCTATGGCAAAAAAGGCATTTCTGGCCAAGAGAAGTCTACTAATATCAAATGCCGGCCTTAATTTGAGGAAGAAATTTCTGAGGATGTACGCCTCGAGTACAGCATTGTATGGTAGTGAAACATGGACTGTGGGAAAACCGGAACAGAAGAGAATCGAAGCATTTGAGATGTGGTGCTATAGACGAATGTTGAAAATTAGGTGGACTGATAAGGTAAGGAATGAGGAGGTTCTACGCAGAATAGGAGAGGAAAGGAATATGTGGAAAACACTGATAAGGAGAAGGGACAGGATGATAGGACATCTGCTAAGACATGAGGGAATTACTTCCATGGTACTAGAGGGAGCTGTAGAGGGCAAAAACTGTAGAGGAAGACTGAGATTGGAATACGTCAAGCAAATAATTGAGGACGTAGGTTGCAAGTGCTACTCTCAGATGAAGAGGTTAGCTCAGGAAAGGGATTCGTGGCGGGCCGCATCAAACCAGTCAGTAGACTGATGACAAACTCACACACAATATATTTAGCGCAACGCAATCTGACTTTTAATAATCCCCAAAAAAGAATGGCCCTGACTAACAATAACCTATACTTTTCAGGAATCACTTACCTCACAAAAATCTTCATTACTCGAACTACTGCAATACAGTGTGCCCCAATACTGCCAGCTGAATAAAACATTCTAACTACTGAAGGCACTAACTACTAATAGGCGTGGTTAGCAAATGAAAGATTTTGATAGAGAACAAACAATGTATTTACATTAATAGTGTTCAAAAGTCATAATATACCGGGTGATCAAAAAGTGAGTATAAATTTGAAAAAGGAATAAATCACGGAATAATGTAGATAGAGAGATACAAATTAACACACATATTTGGAATGACATGGGGTTATATTAGAACCAAAAAATTACAAACGTTCAAAAAATGTCCGGCAGATGGCGCTTCATCTGATCAGAATAGCAATAATTAGCATAACAAAGTAAGACAAAGTAAAGGTGTTCTTTACAGGAAATGCGCAATATATCCACCGTCATTCCTCAACAATAGCTGCAGTCGAGGAATAATGTTGTCAACAGCACTGTAAAGCATGTCCGGAGTTACGGTGAGGCATTGGCGTCGGATGTTGTCTTTCAGCATCCCTAGAGATGTCGGTCGATCACGATACACTTGCGACTTCAGGTAACCCCAAAGCCAATAATCGCACGGACTGAGGTCTCGGGTCCTGGGAGGCCAAGCATGACGAAAGTGGCGGCTGAGCACACCATCATCACCAAGCGACGGGCGCAAGAGATCTTTCACGCGTCTAGCGCCATCCTGCATAATGCGATCTGGGACCTGCATTTGCCCGGCGTGGCAAGGGCTCTAAAAGTAGTTGGAAGTCCCCTACACGAATGCTGAGATATGCTGGCTCTATAGCCGTCCATAATTGCGAAAGTGTTGCTGCTGAATTTTAATTGAATGCTTATTGGTATTCAATTATATATTATTATTTTCGATTGTTCCCTTTTAAGAGACCTATTGAACTTGAGTAGTCATGATTTCTTCTCTTTTCTTCGTTCTTCGATTCCCGGCGGGGTCAGGGATTTTCTCTGCCTCGTGATGACTGGGTGTTGTGTGATGTCTTAGGTTAGTTAGGTTCAAGTAGTTCTAAGTTCTAGGGGACTGATGACCTCAGATGTTAAGTCCTATAGTGCTCAGAGCCACTCTTCGTTCTTCCCGATCTCCGTACGTTCACTGTGTTCTCTCTTGAGTTCTTCCGACCATCTTTTTCCCGTTCTGCACTCCGTGTCTTCTTGTTTAAGTGTGTGTTTCTTTATGGTTTCTAAACTGTGCCCTATTGTTTATGTGGTATAAACATCGTACGTCCCAGCAGGTGTCCATCAGCCAGGTTGGCGACAATGCGATTTTGTAACATATCGGTGTACCTCTCACCCGTCACGGTAACAGTTACTGACGTTTTGCTGGCCAGCACCATCTGTCGGACATTTTGTGAACTTTTTTTGTCAATTTTTACCTCTCTGTCTACATTATTCCGTGGTTTATTATGTTTTCAAATTTATACTGACTTTTAGATCACCCGGTACATATTTGAAGTGAATAAAGTTTTACGTGTTCTTTAAAAAAATTCCCAGCTTCGGTAAAAAATTTTATTCGTCATTTCTGTCTGCGTATATACTTCATAGATGTTTGAGACTTGGAAAAGGTCTCTGGGTCCACGTAGTTTCATTTCAT
This sequence comes from Schistocerca americana, assembly GCF_021461395.2. NCBI lineage: Eukaryota > Metazoa > Arthropoda > Insecta > Orthoptera > Acrididae > Schistocerca > Schistocerca americana. Next base: position 188,297,391 of record NC_060129.1, on the reverse strand, counting down.
CAAGACACGTCTGCTTTTGCTGAGCCACGACCGTGTGTGCGACAGCGTAGGCTGTCGGCTTGCATCAGACGGCACTGTGCTGTGGTGGGCGGGCATTATGCATTGTCTGCCCGCCGTGCGGAGAAAGTGTGTGAAGGCGCCCAACGCCGCGAAGCTACCCTGCACGGGCGACCCTCTGCCTCCAGGCCGAGCAGCTCGAGGCGCTGGCTCATCCGCGACTGCTTGACCCACATTTCAGCTATTATCCTGCGCCCGTGTCTCTGTTCAAAATATACACCGAACAGCCCCCCCCCCCCCAAAAAAAAACTGCTGCACCTGCCTAAAGTGCTGGAGGGAACTGGCACCATGAATCCTGCAGGACTGTCCATATATCCGTAAGAGTACGAGGGGGTGGAGGTCTCTTCTGAACACCGAGCTCGAACGCACCCTAGATACGCCCAGTAATCTAGAATGAGATTTTCACTCTGCAGCGGAGTGTGCGCTGATATGCCGGGGCGTGAGTCCTGCTTGGGTAGCTCAGTTGGTAGAGCACTTGCCCGCGAAAGGCAAAGGTCCCGAGCTCGAGTCTCGGTCCGGCACACAGTTTTAATCTGCCAGGAAGTTTCATATCAGCGCACACTCCACTGCAGAGTGAAAACCTCATTCTGGAAACATCCCCCACGCTGTGGCTAAGCCATGTCTCCGCAATATCCTTTCTTTCAGAAGTGCTAGTTCTGTTAGGTTTGGAAGGCAGGAGACGAGGTAGTGGCAGAAGTAAAGCTGTGAGGACGGGGCGTGAGTCGTGCTTGGGTAACTCAGTTGCCTGCGAAGGGCGAAGGTCCCGAGTTCGAGTCTCGGTCCGGCACACAGTTTTAATCTGCCAGGAAGTTTCATGCTCAATAATGTTCACGTCTGGTGAGTTTGGTGGCCAGCGGAAGTGTTTAAACTCAGAAGAGTGTTCCTGCAGCCACTCTGTAGTAATTCTGGTCGTGTGGGGTGTCGCATTGTCCTGCTGGAATTGCCCAAGTGCGTCGGAATACACAATGGATACAAATGGATGCAGGTGATCAGACAGGATGCTTACGTACGTGTCACCTGTCAGAGTTGTATCTGGACATATCGGGGGTCCCATATCACTCCACTTGCACACACCCCACACCATTACAGAGTCTCCACCATCTTGAACACTCCCCTGCTGACATGCAGGGTCCCTGGATTCATGAGGTTGTCTCCATACCCGTGCACGACCATCCGTTCGACACAATTTGAAACCAGACTCGTTCGACCAGGCAACATGTTTCCAGTCATCAACAGTCCAGTGTCGGTGTTGACGGGTCCAGGCGAGGCGTAAAGCTTCGTGTCGTGCTGTCATCAAGGGTACACGAGTGGGCCTTCGGCTCCGAAAGCCCATGTCGATGATGTTTCGTTGACCAGTTCACACACTGACACTTCTTGATGGTGCAGCATTGAAATCTGCAGCATTTTGCGGAAACTGCAATTTGCAGTTTGTTTTGATCTTCTGTTGACTTTATAGTCGATAAACGACAGCGTCATCTGTAAATCACCGAAGACGGCTGCCCAGATTGTCTCCCAAATCTTTTATATAGATAAGGAATAGCAAAGGACCTGTAACACTACCTTGTGGAACGCCAGAAATCACTTCTGTTTTACTCGATGACTTTCCGTCAATTACTTCGAACTGTTACCACTCTGACAGGAAATCACAAATCCATTCACATAACTGAGACGATATTCCATAAGCACGCAATTTCACTACGAGCCGCTTGTGTGGGACAGTGTCAAAAGCCGTCCGGAAATCCAGAAATACGGAACCGATCTGAAGTCCCTTGTCAATAACACTCAACACTTCATGTCAATAAAGAGCTAGTTGTGTTTCACAGGAACGATGTTTTCTAAACAGATGTTGACTGTGTGTCAATAGACCGTTTCCATAGAGGTAATTCATAATGTTCGAACACAATATATGTTCTAAAATCCTGCTGCATATCCACTTTAACCATATGGGCCTGTAATTTAGTGGATTACTCCTACTACCTTTCTTGAATATTGGTGTGACCTGTGCAACTTTCCAGTCTTTGGGTACGGATCTTTCGTAAAGCGAACGGTTGTATATTATTGTTAAGTATGGAGCTAATGCATCAGCGTACTCCGAAACAAAGCTAATTGGTATACATTCTGGACCAGAAGACTTGCTTTTATTAAGTGATTTAAGTTGCTTCACTACTCCGAGGATACTTGCTTCTACGTTACTCATGTTGGCAGCTGTTCTCGATTCGAATTCCGGAATATTTACTTCGTCTTATTTTGTGAAGGCATTTCGGAAGGCTGTGTCTAGTATATCTGCTTTGGCAGCACTGTCTTCGCTAGTATCTCCATTGTTGTCGCGCAGAGAAGGCATTGATTGTTTCTCGCCGCTAACATACTTCCTATACGACCAGAATCTCTTTGTATTTTCTGCCAGGTTTCGAGACAAAGTTTTGTTGTGGAAACTGTTATAGGCGTCTCGCTTTGAACTCCGCGCAACGTTTCGAGCTTCTGTAAAGGATCGCCAATCTTGGGGATTTTGCGTCTGTTTATATTTGGCCTGTTTGTTTCGTTGTTTCTGCAACAGTGTTCTAACTTGTTTTGTGTAGCAGGGAGGATCAGCTCCGCCGTTTGTTAGTTTATTTGGTATAAACCTCTCAATTGCTGCCAATACTATTTCTTTGAATTTAAGCCACATCTGGTCTACACTTATATTTTTAATTTTGAATGAGTGGAGATTGTCTCTCAGGAAGGAGTCAATTGAATTTCTATCTGCTTTTTTGAACATGTATATTTTTCGTTTATTTTTCGAGGATTTTGGGATTAAAATATTCAATCTCGCTACGACAACCCTGTATTCACTAATCCCTGTATCGGTTTTGATGCTGGTTATTAACTCAGGATTATTTGATGCTAAGAGGTCAAGTGTATTTTCACAACCGTTTACTATTCGCATGGGCTCATGAACTAACTGCTCGAAATAATTTTCAGAGAATGTGTTTAACACAATTTCGGATGATATTTTATGCGTACCTCCGGAATTAAACATGTATTTTGGCCAACATTATCGTATGAGTCGGGTACGTGTTTGAAATGAAACTAAAGTTTTCTTTGAACCTTTCAGCAATTGTATCATCTGAATTGGGCGGTTGGTAAAAGGATCCAATTATTATTTTATTCCGGTTGCCAACAATGACCCCCGTCCGTAGTAACTCACAGGAAGTATCTACTTCAATTTCAGTTTTCTAAGGCCGTGCTGGTTCTACGAGTTTTTCGAGTGATTTTGTAGAGCAGTGGATAATTGCAGTAGATCGAATATTTCTTCTGCAGAGGTCTTAATTGTACGCAGCGAAGCAAACACGGGAACTGCTTCATCCCCGGTGGCTGACGTAGCCCACATCCCTCCCACGAGGATGCGTCACGGCGACTGCGTCATTGCGTAGATTATTCACTCGCCTTGTCTGGTCCCACACGGGCGTTATTCGTTTTGACGGATTTGTTGTTCACTTCCCTAGGTTGTAGTCAGCGCAGGCAGAAATGCGTGAGTCACGTACAGCACACCGCAAACCCTTCCTGTTGACTTCGTAATAGTTCTGTTCCGAGTGCCGCATCGTAGTTGATTGCATGTCTTATTCTGGCGAGAGGGCAGCAGTCGTTCTTGGCAATGATTTCTTCGCGGTCTTAAATAACAGTGGAGAAGATTTGAACCTCTTCAGATCCGCTACCAGAATGACCAACAACGTAAAGAAAATGTATTTGTTTTCAAAAATTATTCGCTATATTTTCCACAAAGAACGATGTCTCTTATACGACAGATTCAAGGCAAGCAACTATGTAAATGGAGTTTAGTGGTATACACTCATTTCATATTTCGTAAATACACACATCAAAAAAAGTTTTGCATCACGTCGGTTCCGAGTGTTCCGGAAGCTGTTCAGAACACTGGAATAGAGATCAACATAAACATCATTTTCGCCCTTTTTATTGCTCATGAAAACCACACATTGGGTGTTGTAGCACCATACAGCGAGACCTTCAGAGGTGGTGGTCCAGATTGCTGTACACACCGATACCTCTAATACCCAGTAGCAAGTCCTCTTGCATTGACGCATCCCTATATTCGTCGTGGCATACTATCCACAAGTTCATCAAGGCACTGTTGGTCCAGATTCCCCCACTCCTCAACGGCGATTCGGTGTAGATCCCACAGAGTGGTTGGTGGGTCACGTCGTCCATAAATAGCCCTTTTCAATCTATCCCAGGCATGTTCGATAGGGTTCGTGTCTCGAGAACATGCTGGCCACTCTAGTCGAGCGATGTCGTTATCCTGAAGGAAATCATTCACAAGATGTGGACGATGGGGACGCGAATTGTCGTCCATGAAGACGAATGCCTCGTCAATATGCTGCCGATATGGTTGCACTATCGGTCGTAGGATGGCATTCACGTATCGTACAGCCGTTACGGCGCCTTTCGTGACCACCAGCGGCGTACGTCGGCCCCACATAATGCCACCCCAAAACAGCAGGGAACCTCCACCTTGCTGTACTCGCTGGACAGTGTGTCTAAGGCATTCAGCCTGACTGGGTTGCCTCCAAACACATCTCTGACGATTGTCTGGTTGAAGTCAGATGCGACACTCATCGGTGAAGAGAACGTAATGCCAATCCTGAGCGGTCCATTCGGCATGTTGTTGGGCCCATCTGTACCGCGCTGCACGGTGTCGTGGTTGCAAAGATGGACCTTGCCACGGATGTCTGGAGTGAAGTTGCGCATCGTGCAGCCTATTGCGCACAGTTTGAGTCGTAACACGGCGTCCTGCGGCTCCACGAAAAGCATTATTCAACATGCGTTGCTGTCAGGGTTCCTCCGAGCCATAATCCGTAGGTAGCGGTCATCCACTGCAGTATTAGCTCTTGGGCGGCCTGAGCGAGGCATGTCATCGACAGTTCCTGTCTGTCTGTATCTCCTCCGTGTCCGAACAACATCGCTTTGGTTCACTCAGAGACGGCTGGACACTGCCCTTGTTGAGAGCCCTTCCTGGCACAAAGTAAAATGCGAACGCAATCTAACCGCGGTGGGGCATTGGTGTGCTTGTTTGTCCTTTAATTTAAGTTACGTAGTGTCTAAGCTTAGGGACTGATGATCTTAGCAGTTATGTCCCATAAGATTTCACAAACATTTGAACTTTTTTTTTAACTACGGTGTTGACTGCCTAGGCACGGTTGAACTACAGACTACACGAGCCGTGTACCTCCTTCCTGGTGGGATGAGTGGAACTGATCGGCTGTCGCAGCCCCTCCGTCTAATAGACGCTGCTCATGCATGGTTGTTTGCATCATTGGGCGGGTTTAGTGACATCTCTGAACAGTCAAAGGGACTGTCTCTGCGATACAGTGTCCACAGTCAACGTCTGTCTGGGATCCTGGGAGTTGCAAAACTTTTTTTGATGTGTGTATTATTGTCATTGTTATAGCCGCTTCACATATTGTTACTCAAAAACAACAAAATGTGCCAGAACTGGTAACGAATTACTGCTGAATATTTACAAATGAAAAATTTTTTACGAGGTACACATCGCTCGTGTCATGTACGACAGACACGTGAAACCCGCGCAACAAATTCTTAGGAAGTGCTATCTTAGTGCTACAGGAGGGCAGTACTCCGTTAACAGTCTGTCGATAATAAAGTAGCGTTCGGCTGAAGATAGTTAACATGTGCATAAGTGAATTAAAATTTACACTTGCACAATGTCGACACCGTTTTACCGTTCTTCCACTGCGGGCGGTGGAAAAACAGTAGCTGAGATCAGTAACTGACCACTCATAGCGCTGTAGTAGCTAGTGGTACATCTCGAAAGGTGAGCAGACTATCGGCATGTCTATCTTTGGCGTTACATGCGTTCCGTACGCGGGAGGAGAAGATGTTAAGGTTTTGTGCTTTAGTATTCAAAAGGAAAACACTTCCTTATAATCTGTAAAATTGTATTTATTTTGTCCTGGACCGACTTTCGGCTTCACAGGCCATGTTAAGTTCAAATCTGAATGTCACGAACACAAATAAACATAGTGTGTGACTTACACAGATAGTATTTGTACAGAAGATAAAAAGAAATGGTTCGAATGGTTCTGAGCACTATGGGACTTAACATCTGAGGTCATCAGTCCCCTATACTTAGAACTACTTAAACCTAACTAACCTAAGGACATCACACACATCCATGCCCGAGGCAGGATTCGAACCCGCGACCGTAGCAGTCGCGCGGTTCCAGACTGAAGCGCGAAGAACCGCTCGGCCACCGCGGCCGGCTTGCAGAAGATAGGAAAATGACAAAATGTTCACATAGGAAAACATTACATTTTTTGAAACACAGACGTAATTACATTAACAAAAAAAAGGGGTAACCAGATGAGAAATAAGATAAATGTACGTTTGACTCTAGTGTTTGTAACGAAAACTTAATGTGGCAAAGGGGATAATGGAAACTGAGTCTGGTCATTTGTTATTTGACTGGCATCCTGTGTCGTGGTGTCTGTTGATTTCCAGTAGGTTCATGTTTCTCCTGTTACTGAAATAATGTAAAACTTCATATTCTAGATGATATGCAGAATCCTTAGACACAATCTGAGTTCGAAAATAATAAACTTTCTTGAGACTGAGAAACTTACGTCCACGAATCAGCGTGGTTTTAGAAAACATTGCTCGTGCGAAACTCAGCTTGCCCTTTCCTCACATGATATACTGAGAACAGTGGCTGAAGGGCAACAGACAGATTCCATATTTCTAGATTTCCGGAAAGCATTGGACATGGTGGCTCTTAGCAGGCCGGTAAAGAAGGTACGAGCATATGGAATAAGTTGACAGACGTGTGAGTGACTCGAATACTTCTTAAGTAATACAACTCAGTATGCTGTCCTCGACGGGGAATGTTCATCAGAGACAAGGGTATCGTCATGACTGTACTTCACAGTACATTTACTCAGTAATGAAACTTTTTCTCGACAACGTGGACCAGTTTAAAATCAACATAGGAATTCATGACCACGGTACCAGAAAAAAGAAAGACCTACACTGTCCTTCACTTAACCTATCTTTGGCACAGAAAGGGGTAAAATTTGCTGCTATAAAACTTTTTGATAAATTACCAGAAGAAATAAAATGTCTGACAGACACCAGTAATAGTCCCAAAAACTAATTGAAATCATGCCTCCTTGACAACTCCTTCTATACTATAGATGGATTCTTGAGTATGAGTTGATAAATCTGGAGATATAATATATGCATTTTGTGCCGTTTAAGGGAATGGAATAGATAACTTGTTTCCTGTACGCATTTCTTGTGCATTTGACACGTTCCACATCATAACGGTTTTTCCGTGCTATTGATCAATGGAACACGTAACTAACTAACTTTGATTTTCGTGTCCATTGTAATTATTCGGGCTGTTATGCCGTGGTCGGTTGATGAATTCTGTGTCAATTCCTAACGTTTCGTCCCCGACTGCGGGAGACATCTCCATGGGGGCCTGTGGCTCGGTGGAAGGTCCAAGACACACACTGGCTCGCTACTGACTGCAGCTAAATTCCGTGTCCGCGCGCCCCCGCGCCGAGGCGTGACGTCACGTGTTTTGAAAAACAGATACCATACTGCCAGAAAAAAAAGGTATGGTTCCGATATGCGGATGACACGTTTGTGCTGTGGAGACATGGCAGGGAGGAACTAAGCCGGTTCCACGAATATCTGAATAGTATAAACTCGAGAAACCAGTTTACAATGGAGGAGGAGGTACATCTTTATCTACATGATTACTCTGCAATTCACATTTAAGTGCTTGGCAGAGGGTTCATCGAACCACAATCATACTATCTCTCTACCATTCCACTCCCGAACAGCGCGCGGGAAAAACGAACACCTAAACCTTTCTGTTCGAGCTCTGATTTCTCTTATTTTATTTTGATGATCATTCCCACCTATGTAGGTTGGGCTCAACAAAATATTTTCGCATTCGGAAGAGAAAGTTGGTGACTGAAATTTCGTAAATCGTAATAGGTAGGTAGACGGCAAATTACATTTCCTCGATGTGCTTGTTTTTAGAAACGAAAATGGTAGTTTGGGCCACTCAGTATACCGCAAACCCACGCACACGGACCGTTATTTGCACCGGGATTCGAACCACCACCCACAACAAAAGCGGTGTGTTATCAAGACGTTAGCGGACAGAGCTAAAAACATTTGTGAACCTGAGTTGCTCGACGCTGAGATGGAACATCTCCGCAATGCACTAACGAAGAACGGATGTTCGTCCGCCGAAATAAAACGTGCGTTGAGACAGCCACGCAGAAATCATAGTGACGTACAGGCTACTGCAAAATCTAAGGTCTTCCTGCCGTTTGTTAAAAATGTAACGGGAAGAATAGGGAGGATCTTGACGAAGCGGAATATTACCGGATTTATAAGCCCACCAGGAAGATACAGGAATACCTTAAGCCTGCCAAGGACGCTCGCAAACCATTGGAAAAAGCTGGAGTGTAAAGGATCCCATGCAGCTGTGGAGATGTTTACGTGGGTACGACTAAAAGAACTGTTTCAAAACGTTTGGAAGAGCACAAGGGCAATTGTAGAAGAGGAGAAACGGAACGATCCGCTGATGCGCAGCATGCTTTCCAGCCAGGCAACCACCACATTCGTTTGGAGGAGACGCAAGTACTAGCGGCCACAAGCGGATATTACGAAAGGCTCTACAGGGAGGCAATCGAAATCGCTAAACACCCAAATAATTTCAATCGTAAGTAGGAGGGTGTGAAATTAAACGGCATATGGATGCCGGTGACTACTGGGTGATGGCAACGGCGATCGACGGCAGCGGACAGCGGCCAATTGCACTGACGTTTTCAAAACGCGTGACGTCACACCTCGGCGCGGGAGCGCGCGGACACGGAATTTAGCTGCAGTCAGTAGCGAGCCAGTGGGTGTGTTGGACCTTCCATCGAGCTACGGACCCCCTTGAAGATGTCCCCCGCAGACGGGGACGAAACGTTGGGAATTGACACAGATTCATCAACCGACCACGGCATAACAGCCCGGATAATTATAATGGACATGATATTTCCGGCCGTGAAAGTCTACATTTTAGTATTTGATTCTCGTTTAATAAATAGGAGCATACTCACCTTCTTGCTCCGATGGCAACATATTTCAGCTCGTCCAGAATTTTATTCAAGATCCGAGTAATAATGCGTTGCGTTTGCTGCGAACTCTCCCTGTGCAGCAGAGCTTTCGTTATCGCGTTGCTGGTGGGGTAGGCACGGGAAACAGCTAGAGGCGGCGGTGCCAGACAGTCCAGCGTGGGAGAAAGGCGCGGAGCCTGAAGGCGATACCATCTTTAGCGCTCCAGATCGCAGCTGCCGGCCTGACAGTTTCATTCGCAAAGTGGAGGGAATTCCGCGACCCGTCTGTGTAGAAGCCGGCGCACCCACCGTCCATCTCCTATCTCTTCTCTCTCCGCCCTATCACCCCCAGCTCAGTAGGAGGTTGCTGGTTTTTAACCCCACTATGTGTTTTATGTGATCGTTCCACCGCGAATAACAAACATTTCCGTTCCCTATTCGGAAAAACCGTTGCAGGGGTGTTTCCTAACACTTTTATGGACCCAGAAATGCAATTATAAAAAAATCGATTTTTTGAACCAAAAAATAGTAAACGTCCCCTTAATATTATATAAATTGATAAAATATCGATGTATTGATGTATCGAAATTTAATTTTTATGTACATATGTAGCGATATGTCGATACATCGGTATATAATTACACACACACACACACACCGACATATCGCTACATACGTACATAAAAATTAAATTTCGATATATCAGTACATCGATATTTTGTCAAGAGCCCTAGTTCCGACCATGCTCACGCTATGTACCTTTAAATCCAAGAGAACAGAGACCAGAAGGTGCAGACAGCTAAGATGTCAGCAGACTTCCACACCAGTTTTCACGAGCGAACTAAAAACAAACAGGATCGACGAGAACCTGCTTGTGGGTGGCCTGGAGAGCGTATCACCGTCAGTTTTACAGCCAGGCTGGTGAATCTCCACCAGTAAAAGCAGTAATTCTTGCAGACTACTTTCAGGGGCAGGGGGGGCTGCCCTGACGTCTCCTATTGTTTATCATGCGGCGGGGCCGGGGTGACTTCGAGGCACTCAGGTTGCCCTTTGTGAACTGCCACAAACTCAGCATACTGAGGAAAAAAGTTCTCCCTCAGCGCCAGTGTGCCCATAAAGGCAGTTGGAACTTAAAGAGCTATTTCCTTCAACAGTCGCTTCCCGCGCCGGGTTCGATTCCCGGCGTGGTGAGAGATTTTCTCTGCCTCGTGATGACTGGATGTTGTGTGCTGTCCTTAGGTTAGTTAGGTTTAAGTAGTTCTAAGTTCTAGGGGACTGATGACGATAGATATTAAGTCCCATAGTGCTCAGAGCCATTTGAACCATTTTGAACACATGGTGTTCCGACTGCTTTGACACACTTATCATTCGATTTCTCAAAAACTATTTGGCCCAAAAATTTGATTTTTACACATCTTCTTGACTGGTAGCTTCCTCCCATAAATGACTTAATTTTGTTTCGATGTTTGAAGCAGTTATTGTGCAGCATTGAATGTAGTAAACCATTGCACGAAATATTGAAGAGTTTGCAGAGGCAAAAGCGCATAGCGTATACTTTCCGTATGGTCGATTTTACTTGCCACAATGTTGAGAATGAAATGCTGACAAGATACCTAAATTTCATATAAAATTTACTGTATAACAATATCTCATTTAATTTGAGTACCAGATAGGTGTCGTATGTAATACTGAGAAATATTCCTTCTTTCGCGACTGTAATAAAAGTTTTGTTCACACCGGGTGCGTTTGGCTTTATTTTAAAGCACTTAAATCAATGAAAAGGAAGTAGACAAAATACATTAAACAAAACTGTGCAGTTACAAAAGCATATTCTCAGTTTAAATGAACACCCTTTATAACATAAACAGTGTTTATAAATTTGGAAATATTCCATCTTTCACGACTGTAATAAAAGTTTTATTTATATCAGAGTCATTTCGCTTTTTTCTGAAAAGTTCTGTTTAAAATTGGCGAAGTACACAAAACTGAATTGTCGACGTAATAAAACACAGAAACTAAAATTGTCAGTGAGGCGCAATGCGCAAAAAATTTGTGTTTGTAACCATGGACAGCATATACTTGCCAAAACATAGATCAGTTGATGAAAACATTGAATATGATGATGTTCCCAAAGCAGCGAAGCAAAGAATTGCGTCAGACAATCAAGTAGCTCGCCAACGTACGAGCCGAAATTCTGCTCTAAATAATAGTTTAAATACTGTCGCAAAGGAATATATCTCAATAATATTAGTAAAACAGCGACTGCGGAAGAGAAGATATACAAACAAAACAGATAACATGAATATTGTATGTGTGCCTTTTCATTGTTTTTAATTGCTGTGAAGAGAAATATTGGAGGACAAAATTAGAGAAAACCGAAAACTTATTATGATTATAATGAAGAGACAGAGCACTATAAATTTCAAAAAATTACATTCAAACGAATAAAATTCATGAAGTAAGACCCTTCGATATTGTTTTTAACTAAAGAAAATATATAGCACCGAATGAGGTTTGAACTCAGATCCTCTGATTTAACAACGAAACGCTCCAACTATCACGCTAACGCAGTTCGTCGTTCAATAGAATTCCTGGAGGACTCTAAACTATCACACAAAATACAGACAAACACTGTTGGTATGATTATGAATTACTCACTCTTCGTCGAAGTACAATAGGAAATAAACAATTACTGCTGTTCCTTATTCCGAAAAAGCGGTTAGTTCAAAATGGTTCAAATGGCTCTGAGCACTATGGGACTTAACATCTATGGTCATCAGTCCCCTAGAACTTACAACTACTTAAACCTAACTAACCTAAGGACAGCACACAACACCCAGCCATCACGAGGCAGAGAAAATCCCTGACCCCGCCGGGAATCGAACCCGGGAACCTGGGCGTGGGAAGTTAGAACGCTACCGCACGACCACGAGATGCGGGCGAAAGCGGTTAGTGAGAATGATACAAACACCTTTCCTTGCTATCGCCTGAATTAGGAGGCTTATTGCTTGTTTCGTTTAATTAATTAGTAGAATATGAAGCAATTGGTATGAAGAATGCTTTTTCCAAACTTTCTATAAAAGAAAGTCTGCTATCAAGTCATTGCTTTTGTTCAATTACTTTATTTATGACTGAACGTTTCTAAAACTGAAGACACTCGTCCGTGCTCTGCACTGCAGTCGAGCTCTGGCAACGTCGTTCTCTGTTCATTGGCTGACTGTGTTTTGTGACGTCAGATGCGCAGAACGAACCTAAACTCGGCCGCCGTCGTAAATGACGCGCACTTTAGTAAAACAAAACAGGCGGCCAATTGTGGCGGAACTGACATCGGAATTTAATGCCGGCCACAGTAGAGGTGTGTCTGAACACACAGTACACCAAACACTCCCAGCGCTGGGCCTCTGCACCCGTCGACCCTTGCACGTGCCAATGATAACGCCACATTAGGAACTATAATACAAAACTTCAGCTCTTCTTTGAACTTTCTCCATATGTACGTTAATCCTACCACCGCGCAGCAGAACTCCGAATGAGGACGGACAAACGTAGTGTAGACAGTCTCCTTAGTAGACCTGTAGGCGTTCTGCCAGCAAAACGCAGTCTTTGGTTTACCCACAACATTTTCTGTGTGTTCTTTCTGTGGTGTCACCGCCAGACACCACACTTGCTAGGTGGTAGGTAGCCTTTAAATCTGCCGCGGTCCGTTAGTATACGTCGGACCCGCGTGTAGCCACTGTCAGTGATTGCAGACCGAGCGCCGCCACACGGCAGGTCTAGAGAGACTTCCTAGCACTTGCCCCAGTTGTACAGCCGACTTTGCCACAAGGGGATCACTGACAAATTACGCTCTCATTTGCCGGGACGATAGTTAGCATAGCCTTCAGCTACGTCATTTGCTACGACCTAGCAAGGCGCCATATTCAGTTACTATATGTCTTCTGAACAGATAATATTGTGAATCATGTACCGTCAAGACCGACGTCCATCATTAATGGATTAAGGTTAAGTATCAAACTAATTACGTCCTCTTTCTGAATTCTCATTCCTTGTCATGTTCCAGACCTCACGTCAGTATAGTTCTTCCCTCACGCCAGCCTGCGCGAGCTAAAACGCGTGCATTTCGGACTCCACTCGTAACACGGTGTTGGCTCTCGTGCTAACACAAAACTTTCCAGTTAAAGTTGTTCGTAATTGTAGCTCCTAAGTATTTACCTAAATTTACGGCCTTTAGATTTGACTCATTTATCGTGCAACCGAAGTTTAATGGATTCCTTTTAACACTCATGTGGATGACCTCACAATTTTCATTATTTAGGGTCAATTGCCAAATTTTCGACCATACAGATATCTTTTCTAAATCGTTTTGCAATTTGTTTTGATCTTCTGATTAGTTTACCAGACTATAAACTACAGCGTAATCTGCAAAATACTTAAGGCGGCTGCTCATATTGCCTACTAAATCGTTTATATAGATAAGTAACAGCAGGGGGCCTATGACAGTACCTTGGGAAACGCCAGAAATCGCTTCTGTTTTACCCGATGACGTTCCGTCAGTTACTGTTAGAAAACTGCGGCCTTTCTGATGGGAAATCACGAATCCAATAAAAACTAGAGTAAACTCCGTCCGAACAGGCCTCGGATGACCCAAGGGAACCGACCGGCCGCCGTGTCATCCTCAGCCTACAGGCGCCGCTGTATGCGGCTATGGAGGGGCATGTGGACAGCACACCGCTCTCTCCGCCGTGTGTCAGTTTACGAGGCCGGAGCCGCTACTTCTCAGTCGAGTAGCTCCCCAGTTTGCCCCACAAGGGCTGAGTGCACCCCGCTTGCCGACAGCGCTCGGCAGACCGGATGGTCACCCATCCAAGTACTAGCCCAGCCCGAGAGCGCTTAAGTGCGGTGAACCCACGGGAACCGGTGCTACCACTGCGGCAAGGCCGTTGGCTAATCCAGTCACATAACTGAGACGATATTCCACAAGCACACAATTTCACTAAAGCCGCTTCTGTGGTTCAGTGTCAAAAGCCCTTTGGAAATCTAGAAATACCGAGTCAATTTCAAATCCCTTGTCAGTAGTATTCAGCACTTTGTGTGCGCCAAGTTCTAGTTGTGTTTCACAAGAGCGATGTTTTTTAAAGCGGTGTTTACTGTTTGTCAATAGAAAAAAATGCCTCTGGGCACCATGCCACTTAACTTCTGAGGTCGTCAGTCCCCTAGAACTTAGAACTACTTAAACCTAACTAACCTAAGGACATCACACACATCGATGCCCGAGGCAGGATTCAATCGTGCGACCGTAGCGGTCGCGCGGTTCCAGACTGTAGCGCCTAGAACCGCTCAGCCACCCCGGCCGGCTTTTGTCAATAGACCGTTCTCGAGGTAATTCACAATGCTGCTGCGAAATGATGTCTCGACACTAGAATCGTTTGCTTGCAATCAGCTTCAATCCCCATGTTAGGAACAGTTTGTAATATTGCCTCTGTGTGCCGCTGTGAAATCAATGCGCCTACAATGCAATCGCTGGCTTGCTTGCAGTTGGCTGTATTCATAATGGTAACGACGCTCTGAAATATTGCTTCAGTCTTTGCTATTGTGTACTGGTGATGCGCTCTCAGTGGAATTGTGGAAATGTCGGCTTGCTTGCAGCCATCCGCCACCCCCATGTTAGCAACGCTTCGATGTGTAAGGGGCGGTTACGTGAAAACGAGGCAGATGGCTAAAAGGTAAGTAATTACGAATTTATCCCGCTGTGAGAAAACACGGTCAATGTCGTCACGCAAAAATGTTTGTGCTTACGATCGAAATCGTAATTGTACCCACTAATGTCTTTCTTCAGGGCTCTAAAAATATCGAAATCGCAACGGCAGAGAGCGGGACTGTATGGACGCTGTGTATGGACTCCCCAGCTAAATTTCTGTAGCGTAGTCGAAACGACCTTGGAAATGCACTATGTGATCAAATGTGTCCGGACACCTGACCGAAAATAACCTCGCACCCTGCATTGATAATGCTGGAATTCTGTATGGTGTTGGCCCACCCTTAGGCTTGATAGCTTCCACTGTCGCAGGCATACGTTCAATCAGGTGCTGATGTTTCTCGAGGAATGGCAGCCCGTTCTTCACGGAGTGCTGCACTGAGGAGAGGTATCGATGTCGGTCGGTGAGGCCTGGCACGAAGTCGGCTTTCCAAAACATCCCAAAGGTGTTCTGTAGGATTCAGATAAGGACTCTGTGCACGCCAGTGCATTACAGGGATGTTATTGTCGTGTAGCCACTCTGCCACAGGCCGTGCATTATGAACAGGTGCTCGATCGTGTTGAAAGATGCAATCGGCATCCCTCAATTACTCTTCAACAGTGGGAAGCAAGAAGGTGCTTAAAACATCAATGTAGTACGCCTGTGCTGTGATAGTGCCACGCAAAACAACAAGGGGTGCAAGCCCCCTCCACGAAAAACACGACCACACCAGAACACCACCGCCTCCGAATTTTAAAGTTGTCACTACACACGCTGGCAGATGACGTTCAACGGGCATTCGCCATATCCACACCCTGCTATCGGATCACCACATTGTGTACTATGATTCATCACTCCACACAACGTTTTTCCACTGTTTAGTCGTCCAATGTTTACGCTCCTTACACGGAGCGAGGCGTCGTTCGGCATTTACCAGCGTGATGTGTGGCCTATGAGCAGCCGCTCGACCGTGAATTCAAGTTTTATCACCTCCCGCCTAACTGTCCTAGTATTAGCAGTGGATCCTAATGCAGTTCGGAATAGATATCTGCCTATTACACATTACGACCCTCTTCAACTGTGGGCGGTCTCTGTCATTCAACAGACGAGGTCGGCCTGTATGCTTTTGTGCTGTACGCGTCCCTTCACGTTTCCACTTCACTATCACATCGGAAACAGTGGACCTAGGGATGTTTAGTATTGTGGAAATCTCGCATACAGACCTATGATGCAAATGACACCCAATCACCTGACCACGTTCGAAGTTCGTGAATTCCGCTCCTTCACGATGTCTAATGACTACTGATGTTGCTGATTTGGAGTACCCGGCAGTAAGTGGCAGGACAATGCACCTGATATGTAGAACGTATGTTTTTGGGGGTGTCCGGATACTTTTGATCACATACTGTATCTACATCTACATCTACATCTATACTCCGCGAGCCACCTTACGGTGTGTGGCGGAGGGTACTTATTGTACCACTATCTGATCCCCCCTTCCCTGTTCCATTCACGAATTGTGCGTGGGAAGAACGACTGCTTGTAAGTCTCCGTATTTGCTCTAATTTCTCGGATCTTTTCGTTGTGATCATTACGCGAGATATATGTGGGCGGTAGTAATATGTTGCCCATCTCTTCCCGGAATGTGCTCTCTCGTAATTTCGATAATAAACCTCTCCGTATTGCGTAACGCCTTTCTTGAAGTGTCCGCCACTGGAGCTTGTTGAGCATCTCCGTAACGCTCTCGCGCTGTGTGGGCGGACCGACAGTCTGCATGGGCAGTCCCAGTCTCTCCCCGTCCGATTTCCATTCTTTTGGAGCTCTGAGGAAAGAGGGTCGTGACCGTCGGTTTGTCTTGGACGGAGAGATGCACGCCAGAATACAATCATGGTTTGGTCGACAAGCGCAACCGTTTTTCCGTGAAGGCACTATCCGTCTAGTCTCACAGTGGGATAAATGTATTAACAGTTATGGCGACTACTTTTGAAACAATAAACTATTTACTTACTTTCTTCCCATCTGTCTCGTGTGCATCTGAACGTGTATATTTGTGTCTGCTGCACTGAACCGATGAGGTGCTGACAGCATAATCGCTGGTTTGCATCTGATCGGATGCTATCCCCATGTTAGCAAGGTTATGTAATGCCTCTCCCCTCCTCCCGCCCTCTGCTACTGGGATAAGGATATACTAAGTCGCTTGTCGTGGCATTCGCTGCCATGTTGCCAACCGTGCAATTCTGCCATTCTCCATGTCCGTGAACTGAGGAATCTTGGGAGGATGGCCCAAAGGAAAGATACTGAACTGGTATTAAGGATGCTGCATTTTCAAGTGCCAATCTTGTCATAACAGGTTTTCCACGATTTGGTGCTCCATTCAACCAAATGTCAGGATGGTTTGTTTGCAGAGGGTATTCGATGGACTTCCTTCGCGCTTGTCTGTGACCCTTCATTGTGAGCTGGAATCTCTAATTTCAGCATTAGGGTCTTCTTGCAAAACACGAGGTCTGTTCAAAAAATTCCGAAACTACAAAATTTTTGTGCCCCTACCTTTTACTCATTGTGCATGACCTCCTTCGAGATACTCCCCTCTACAGTTGATACATCGCTCCCAACGCCGCTTCCACTTCCGGAGGCAGTCTCGGTACGCCTCTGCGAATTTTCTTTTATCTCGTCTATAATTGCAAATGCTGGTCCTTTCAACGGGGTTTTGAACTACGGAAGTAAAAAAAATCGACAGGACCCAGATCTGGAGAGTGCTGAAGATGAGGCAGCACAGTGATTTCGTTTTTTGTGGAACAGCCACGCACCATCATGGACGAATGTGCGGGTGCGTTATGGTGATGCGAGAGGCACGAATCGTCTCGCCACATCTCAGGCCGTTTCCTTCTCACTTCTTCTCGCGCGCGTCGCAACGCGTCCCGGTAGTACCATCGATTAAGAGTCCGTCTCCCTGTGGCACCAATTTACGACGAACTAATCTTCCAGTGTCAAAGAAGAGTACCAGCATGGCTTTGACATTTGATCTGACCTGACGAGCATTTTTTGGTCTCGGAGAACCTTTCCCGATCCACTTTGGAGACTGAACCTTGGTCTCAAGATGAAAACCTTACGGTTTTCGTATTGAGACCCACGTCTCATCAACAGTTGTGATTCTCTTAAGGAACATCTCGTTCTAGTTTGGGCGAATCAAAAGCTCTTCGCAGGTTGCCAGGCGAAGGTCTTTCTGGTCTGACTCACGAGCGGTGAGACGAACTTGGCGACAACACGGTGCAGTCCGAGATGCCGTGTCAGCATTTCGTGACGTGGTCCACGTGAAACGGACAGCTGTTGTAACGTGACAGTAAACAGGAGTGAATGTACATCGTTGAACATGGTTTCCTCTGTAAAACTTGGTCTACTAAGTCCGCTCTACAACCTCGAGAAGTGTGTAACGTGAACTGTGAAACACCCTGTATAAAGCCTGTAGATATGTGAGCGCTTGCAGTTGTTGCCTGTGTCCGCTTGTCAGTGCAGACGGTGGACTGTGTCTGGCCGCGGTGATGTCGGTACTCGCACCCAGCTTGCGGCTTGCAGCTTGCGGCTTCGCTAACGCTTGCACCCGCCTGCCTGTTGACGTGCAGAGTCGCTGATGCCGATGGCGATGGAGTCCAGAGGGAACGTGTCTGCAGGGGCAGCCCAGCCGCCGGCGTCGCGATCCGGCGCCCAGAGCCTTCAGGACGTCTGCCTCACCCCGGGCTGCGTGCACGCAGGTCAGTAATTCTACTCCCTTCACTCACTACTTGCAGCTATACACGTACACTACTGGACATTAAAATTGTTACACCAAGAAGAAATGCAAATGATAAACGGGTATTCACTCGACAAATATATTATACTACAACTGACATGTGGTTACATTTTCACGCAATTTGGGTGCATAGATCCTGAGAAATCAGTACCCAGAACAACCACCTCTGGCCGTAATAACGGCCTCGATACGCCTGAGCATTGAGTCGGAGCTTGGATCGCGTGTACAGGTATAGCTGCCCGTGCAGCTTCAACACGATACCACAGTTCATCAAGAGTAGTGACTGGCGTATTGTGACGAGCCAGTTGCTCGGCCAGCATTCACCAGACGTTTTCGAGAGACATGTGGCGAATAAGCTGGCCAGGGCAGCAGTCGAACATTTTCTGTATCCAGAAAGGCCCGTATAGGACCTGCAACATGCGGTCGTGCATTATCCTGCTGAAATGTAGGGTTTCACACGGATCGAATGAAGGGTAGAGCCACGGGTCGTAACACATCTGAAATGTACCGTCCACTGTCCAAAGTGCCGTCGATGCGAACGAGAGGTGACCGAGACGCGTAACCAATGGCACCCCATACCATCACGCCGGGTGTCACGCCAGTATGGCGATGACGAATACACGCTTCCAATGTGCGTTCGCCGCGATGACGCCAAACTTAGATGCAACCGTCATGATGCTGTAAACAGAACAAGGGTTCATTCGAAAAAATGACGTTTTGCCATTCACGCACCCAGATTCGTCGTCGAGTACACCATCGAAGGCGCTCCTGTCTGTGATGCAGCGTCAAGGGTAACTGCAGCCATGGTGTCCGAGCTGTTAATCCGTGCTGCTGCAAACGTCGTCGAACTGTTCGTGCAGATGGTTGTTGTCTTGCAAACGCCCCCATCTGTCGACTCAGGGATCGAGACGTGGCTGCACGATCCGTTACAGCCGTGCGGATAAGATGCCTGTCATCTCGACTGCTAGTGATACGAGGCCGTCGGGATCCAGCACGGCGTTCCGTATTACCCTCCTGAACCCACCGATTCCGTATTCTGCTAACAGTCATTGGATCTCGACCAACGCGAGCAGCAACGTCGCGATGCGACAAACCGCAATCGTTATAGGCTACAATCCGACCTTTATCAAAGTCGGAAACGTGATGGTACGCATTTCTCCTCCTTACACGAGGCATCACAACAACGTTTCACCAGGCAACGCCGGTCAACTGCTGTTTGTGTATGAGAAATCGGCTGGAAACTTTCCTCGTGTCAGCACGTTGTAGGTGTCGCCACCGGCGCCAACCGTGTGTGAATGCTCTGAAAAGTTAATCATTTGCATATCGCAGCATCTTCTTCATGTCGGTTAAATTTCGCGTCTGTAGCACGTCATCTTCGTGGTGTGGCAATTTTAACAGCCAGTAGTGTAGTAAATCATTTGCACTTGGGATTAAGAGGAAATATGCCTTGTAATCAATGTGCCTGCCGACATCAGTCACTTCGTGATAGAGCTGGTGCTGTGTGTAGTGAGAAGAGGAAACATGTGAGAGGCAGGGAGAGTGAGGTATGAAAGAGAGCAAGGGAAAGTGTGTGTGTGTGTGTCTGTGTTTTTGTAGAGAGAGAGAGAGAGAGAGAGAGAGAGAGAGAGAGAGAGAGAGAGAAATGCAGGGCTGTGAAGAAGAAAAGATGAGTGCGCTTGAGTGGTAGAGAAACAGAAAAAGTGTGTGTGTGGACGGGGTGGGGATTAGATTAGAGTAGATTAGTACTTGTTCCATAGATCATGAATACAACACTTTGTAATGATGTGGAACGTGTCAGGTTAATAAAAGGTGTCTATACAAGATATTACATTACACAAAATATTACATGACACTTAATTTTTTTGTGGCGGTTGGGTAAATTACCCACTTACTATATCCAAAAAGTCATCTAATGAATAGAAGGAGTTGCCATTAAGAAATTCTTTTAATTTCCTTTTAAATGGTATATGGCCATCTGTCAGACTTTTGTGGCAGCATAATTTACCCCCTTCTGAGCCAAAGTTAGATTTAACCTTGAGTAGTGAAGATCATCCTTTCTCCTAGTGTTGTAGCCATGTACACAGCTATTGCTTTTGAATTTGTTTGGGGCGGGGGGTGGGGAGCGCTTGTCCGCATGTGTCTGTGTGTGTGAGAGGGGTGGTTGTGTGTGAAAGAGAAAAAGTATGTGTGTGTGTGTGCGATAGACAGAGTCAAAGTGTGTCATGGGTTTATATGTGAGAGAGAAAAAGGCTGTGTGTGTGTGTGTGTGTGTATGTGTGTGTGTGTGTGTGTGTGTGTGTGTGTGTGTCTGAGAGAGAGGAAAAGATGGCATTGTATCATGAAGCTAGATATAGACCTACATGGTACTGAAACTTTTCATGTGTGCTACAGCAATCCCTGAGGTCTCTGGATTGCAATCAGTACCTTAAAGTGTCTACATCTTTGCCAATATGGTGCAGAAGAAACGTAAAATTTTTTTACTCCTTATTAAATTAATACAAAATCTGCACATCACATTTTTCCTCTCAGGATAATGACCCTTTTTAGGACTACTCTTGCTCCAGTCAGTCGTTGTTGTTGTCTTCAGTCCAGAGACTGGTTTGATGCAGCTCTCCATGTTACTCTGTCCTGTACAGGCTTCTTCATCTCCCAGTACTTACTGCAACCTACATCCTTCTGAATCTGCTTAGTGTATTCATCTCCTGGTCTCCCTCTACGATTTTTACCCTGCACGCTGCCCTGCAATTCTAAATTGGTGATCCCTCGATGCCTCAGAACATGTCCTACCAACCGGTCCCTTCTTCTAGTCAAGTTGTGCCACAAACTTCTCTTCTCCCCAATCCTATTCAATATCTCCTCATTAGTTACATGATCTGCCCATCTAATCTTCAGCATTCTTCCGTAGCACCACATTTCAAAAGCTTCTATTCTCTTCTTGTCCAAACAATTTTTCGCCCATGTTTCACTTTCATACATGGCTACACTCCATACAAATACTTTCAGAAGTGACTTTCTGACACTTAAATCTATACTCGATGTTCACAAATTGCTCTTCTTTAGAAATGCTTTCCTTACCATTGCCAGTCTACATTTTATATCCTCTCTACTTCGACCATCATCAGTTATTTTGCTCCCTAAATACGTATACTCCTTTACTACTTTAAGTGTCTCATATCCTAATCTAATTCCCGCAGCATCGCCCGACTTAATTCCAGTCAGTAAGTCAGTGTGAAGTGGTGCGAGGTGAGGTACTGATTTGCGGTGTGGTGTCTGCCCGGACAGCGTCCGAGGTGCTGGACAAGCTGGACCCGTCGGTGGACCCCTGCGACGACTTCTACCAGTACTCGTGCGGCAGCTACCTGCGCACCACCAACATCCCGGACGACAAGTCGTCGGTGAACACCTTCTCGGCCATCAACGACCAGCTGCTGGAGAAGCTGCGGACCGCCATAGAAGAGGACGACTCTGAGGGCACCGTTCCCAGGAGCTTCCAGCTGGCGCGCAAGCTGTACAGCGCCTGCATGAACAAGTGTGAGTACTCGCTTCCCAGCCTATATCTAGAGTTACCCACTGTATCTTCCCCACCTACTTCTTGCTACTCACAAGGGAACCTCCCCATCGCACCGCCCTCAGATTTAGTTATAAGTTGGCACAGTGGATAGGCCTTGAAAAACTGGAAACAGATCAATCGAGAAAACAGGAAGAAGTGTGGAACTATGAAAAAAATAAGCAAAATATACAAGCTGAGCAGTCCATGCGCAACGTAGGCAAGTTCAAGGAGAGTGTGAGCTCCGGAACGCCGTGGTCCTGTGGTTAGCCTGAGCAGCTGCGGAACCACAGGTCCTTGGTTCGAGTCTTCCCTCGAGTGAAAAGTTTACTTTCTCTATTTTCGCAAAGTTATGTTCTGCCCGTTCGTTCATTGACGTCTCTGTTCACTGTAATAAGTTTAGTGTCTGTGTTTTGCGACCGCACCGCAAAACCGTGCGATTAGTAGACGAAAGGACGTGCCTCTCCAATGGGAACCGAAAACATTTGATCGCAAAGTCATAGGTCAACCGATTCCCCCACAGGAAAACACGTCTGATATATTCTATACGACACTGGTGACGGCATGTGCGTCACATGACAGGAATATGTTGTCGACCCACCTAACTTGTACACTTGGCGAATGCCTAAAAAGATTCTTCTACCTTGCCCGATTTAGGTTTTCTTGTGGATGTGATAATCACTCCCAAAAGAGTGATGAAAACATAAGAGTTTGTCACATAAACTGCAACAAATGAATGCAACAGTGTCACAGTCGCACGGTTTTCCCTGTGCTCTGTAAAAACATATGTTTTTAACGTTTTCATAGAACGTCCCCTTACTACGGCGCAGTTACCTCGCATCGGACGGACGGGCGGACAGATAATAACTGTCTGAAAATAAAGGAAGTAAACTTTTCACTCCAGGGAAGATTTGACCCAAGTACCTCTCGTTCCACAGCTGCTCTCGCTGACCACTGGAACACGGCGCTCTTGAGCTCACTCTCTCCTTGATGTTGCTTATCTTGCGCGTGGACTACTCAGTTTGTATATTTTGTTTATTTTTTTCATAGTTCCACACAACTTCTTCCTGTTTTCTCCATTGATCTGTGTTTAGTTTTTCAAGGCCTATACACTGTGCCAGCTTATAACTAAATCTGGGGGGGGGGGGGGGGTTGCGATGGGGAGGTTCCCTTGTCAGGTAGAGGAGACTTTCAGGATTTGTCAAACTACTACTGGATGGTGCTAATGCAATGTGCCATGCTAATTAATAAAGTATTAAAACTTTTTCAAGCTTCCAGTCACGTCAAATGGTGTATTGTTGACCTTCTGTGTGGTGTCACGGCCAGACACCACACTCGCTAGGTGGTAGCCTTTAAATCGGCCGCGGTCCGTTAGTATACGTCGGACACGCGTGTCGCCACTGTCAGTGATTGCAGACCGAGCGCCGCCACACGGCAGCTCTAGAGAGACTCCCTAGCACTCGCCCCAGTTGTACAGCCGACTTTGCTAGCGATGGTTTACTGTCTACATACGTTCTCATTAGCAGAGACTTCAGTTTAGCATAGCCTACAGCTACGTCATTTGCTACGACCTAGCAAGGCGCCATATTCAGTTACTATATGTCTTCTGAACAGATAATATTGTGAATCATGTACCGTCAAGACCGACGTCCATCATTAATGGATTAAACTTAACTATCAAACTAATTACGTCCGCTTTCTGAATTCTAATTCCTTGTCATGTTCCAAACCTCACGTCAGTATAGTTCTTCCCTGCTCACGCCAGCCTGCGTGAGCTAAAACGCGTGCATTTCGGCCTCCTCTGGTAACACGGTGTTGGCTTTTCTGCCAACACAACGTTCTGGACGCATAATCCTCCGCCACTGTGCAGTGCTGGCCATTGTGCAAGTGATGCTAATCGTCCATGAGACTCAGAGGGCCATAGACACGGGTTCCCAGGTAGATGCCGTGTTTCTTGACTTCCGCTAGGCGTTTGATACAGTTCCCCACAGTCGTTTAATGAACAAAGTAAGAGCATATGGACTATCACACCAATTGTGTGATTGGATCGAAGAGTTCCTAGATAACAGAACGCAGCATGTCATTCTCAATGGAGAGAAGTCTTCCGAAGTAAGAGTGATTTCGGGTGTACCGCAGGGGAGTGTTGTAGGACCGTTGCTATTCAGAATATATATAAAAGACCTCGTGGATAACATCGGAAGTTCACTGAGGCTTTTTGCGGATGATGCTGCAGTATATAAAGAGGTTGTAACAATGGAAAATTGTACTGAAATGCAGGAGGATCCGCAACGAATTGACGCATGGTGCAGGGAATGGCAATTGAATCTCAATGTAGGCAAGTGTAATGTGCTGCGAATACATAGAAAGAAAGATCCCTTATCATTTATCTACAATATAGCAGGTCAGCAACTGGAAGCAGTTAATTATCTGGGAGTAGGTATTAGGAGTGATTTAAAATGCAATGACCGTATAAAATTAATCGTCGGTAAAGCAGATGACAGACTGAAATTCACTGGAAGAATCGTAAGGAAATGAAGCCCGAAAACAAAGGAAGTAGGTTACAGTACGCTTGTTCGCCCACTACTTGAATACTGCTCAGCGGTGAGGGATCCGTACCAGATAAGGTTGACAGAAGAGATAGAGAAGATCCAACAGAGAGCAGCGCGCTTCGTTGCAGGATCATTTAGTAATCGCAAAAGCGTTGCGGAGATGATAGATAAACTCCAGTGGAAGATTCTGCAGAAATAGAAGGAGAACCGATAGAGGTACTCAAGGTACCCTCCGCCACACACCGTCAGGTGGCTTGCGGAGTATGAGTGTAGATGTAGATGCTTCTGTCCTTATGTGGCCGTGCTACTGGTAGTGATGAAGCGTCATCTGTTTTAAATTCACATGTCCTTCAAAAAGTGATGGCTGCACGTCCAGTCACCATGTGGCCAGTAAACTAACTTCTGCAGCACTGGCAAAATTTTTTAGTTCTGAAAACTTTGCACTGATTTCTTTACCCTTCAGATCACTTTTAGTCTATTCTTGCAGCCTCTGCCACAAAATATACAGAAGACAGACTGGGCACATTCAGTATGTGATTTACTGTGGCATACACTTATGCGACGTTCTGGAGATAGCAACTTTCTGTGTAGCCAGGTGAAAGCTTTACACTGTGAGAAATGCATTGTAATAGTGGATCCTTGAGGAGGTTGGTGACAGTCCCCTCACTTACATTGAGGGTGAGATTACAGGGTGGTTCATAGGTGTAGAACCACACTAATGAAATAAAAGCGGGTGGATAAAAAGAAAACTAAAGTGAGATGAATGGAAGTAGCAATTTTTGAATGGAAAGGTGGTGATGGGACACAGCAGACAGATAGAGAATTACATGAGGAAAACAATAGCACCTTTCATTTGAGCATAGCTTCATTCATTATCAAATTATGTCCCATTTTACACAGAAGCCAAACGCCAATGACAACACACAAAACCTACAGGATTGGTTACCAAGCGAGGTGGCGCAGTGATTAGCACACTGGACTCGCATTCGGGAGGACGACGGTTCAATCCCGTGTCCGGCCATCCTGATTTAGGTTTTCCGTGATTTCCCTAAATCACGCCAGGCAAATGCCGGGATGGTTCCTTTGAAATGGCACGGCCGACTTCCTTCCCCATCCTTCCCTAATCCGATGAGACCGATGACCTCGCTGTTTGGTCTCTTCCCCCCAACAACCCAACCCAGGATGTGTTTGACGTATGTTATCTTTTTCACCCATTCCTCATTAATTTTAACTAACACATGTACCAGAACGCAAGCAAAACTATCAAGAATCCACTCCTCGAGGCGTGCATGCAGAGCTGCCTTCACATGTCTCCACAAGTAGAAATCAGGTGGACATAAATTGGGGAATGTGGCAGCCACTCCATTGGTCATCTACAACCTATCCATATCCACGAAAACTAGATATGCAGGTATGCCCAGGCAGCTAGCCCCTAATGAGATGAGGCACCATCGTGCTCTTAGTGTACAGTGAATGAACAATGGCAAAACAACACGATAACTCCGTATTCCACACCAAACTGTCATTGTTGATGTCCCATCTACCTTCGATGGATTCCATGAGTGCTGAATGTGACCAGTGTCGGTAAATCTGTTTATTTACATCTCCATTCACTTAAAAATCACCTTCATTCACAAACCACATGTTGTAAGGGAAATTAAAGTTTTTGTACATTCTGAAAACTGAACTGACAGTCTGGATCGTGCTCTGTGGTGTGTTCTAACATTTGGATTTGGTAAGTGTGCCATTTATATGTAACCAAAATCGTCGTTATTGATGTCTGGCTGACCCCAATCTGACTCCAATCTTGGATGAGAGGAGAGTGCTGGACTGGTACTGAATGATGCTTCACCTGTAGCCATTTTCAGTCGTCCACTTTCAGTCTGTCTGAGACAAACAGTTACACAGAATCTTGCAAGAAATTTGGATAGTGGGTGGTCTCTCTGTGTAGTGTTGGTTGAAATCCTCTGTGATAACACAGGCACTCCTCTCTCCCGATATCAGGACAATCCCAATGTGTTCAGTTTCACTTAACGCCATGGCCAGATTTCACAACACTTGTAAAGATGAAATAGCAGTCATAACTTGAGACTGGATAGAACTATGCTCAAATGAAAGGCGATATTGTTTTTCTTGCACAATTCTCTCCATCCAAAACAGCGGCTTCCAAAATAGCTGCCATGTTGGTAACATAGCCCCACAGGTTTTCCCCTCTCTCCCGTCTCACGCTAGGGCCTACTCGATTTTAAATCTCTATTTATACACCTGTGTTTCTTTTATAAGTAAGTTTCTACTCCTATGGACCACCTGATAGATGCCTTGAGGCCTCCGATGCCAGTTCGAGCACCTCGTCTAGATATCACAGTAATCAAACTTTAATGGTGCGGCAATTGGATACCATTGCAGCCGTTCTGGGTAGCCATTTGATTAACACTAGATGCTATGACAGCCTTGCTTTCGGAAGACCCTTCAAGGCCCTGGAAACACCTCTCTATACAGGGTGGTCCACTGATCGTGACTGGGCAAAATATCTCACGAAATAAGCGTCAAACGAAAAAACTACAAAGAACGAAACTTGTCTAGCTTGAAGACGGAAACCAGATGGCGCTATGGTTGGCCCGCTAGATGGCGCTGCCATAGGTCAAACGGATATCAACTGCGTTTCTTTTTAATAGGAACCCCCATTTTTTGTTACATATTCGTGTAGTACGAGAAGAAATATGAATGTTTTAGTTGGACCACTTTTTACGCTTTGTGATAGATGGCGCTGTAATAGTCACAAACACATGGCTCACAATTTTAGACGAACAGTTGGTAACAGGTAGGTTTTTTTAAATTAAAATACAGAACGTAGGTACGTTTGAACATTTTATTTCGGTTGTTACACTGTTATGCATGTCCCTTTGTGAACTTATCATTTCTGAGAACGCGTGCTGTTACAGCGCGATTACCTGTAAATACCACATTAATCCAATAAATGCTCAAAATGGTGTCCGTCAACCTCAATGTATTTGGCAATACGTGTAACGACATTCCTCTCAACAGCGAGTAGTTCGCCTTCCGTAATGTTCGCACATGCATTGACAATGCGCTGACGCATGTTGTCAGGCGTTGTCGGTGGATCACGATAGCAAATATCCTTCAACTTTCCCCACAGAAAGAAATCCGGGGCCGTCAGATCCGATGAACGTGCGGGCCACGGTATGGTGCTTCGACGACCAATCCAACTGCCATGAAATACGCTATTCAATACCGCTTCAACCGCACGCGAGCTATGTGCCGGACATCCATCATGTTGGAAGTACATCGCCATTCTGTCATACAGTGAAACATCTTGTAGTAATATCGGTAGAACATTACGTAGGAAATCAGTACACATTGCACCATTTAGATTGCCATCGGTAAAATGGGGGCCAATTATCCTTCCTCTCATAATGCCGCACCATACATTAACCCGCCAAGGTCGCTGATGTTCCACTTGTCGCAGCCATCGTGGATTTTCCGTTGCCCAATAGTACATATTATGCCGGTTTACGTTCCCGCTGTTGGTGAATGACGCTTCGTCGCTAAATAGAACGCGTGCAAAAAATCTGTCATCGTCCCGTAATTTCTCTTGTGGCCATTCGCAGAACTGTACACGACGTTCAAAGTCGTCGCCATGCAATTCCTGGTGCATAGAAATATGGTACGGGTGCAATCGATGTTGATGTAGCATTCTCAACACCGACGTTTTTGAGATTCCCGATTCTCGCGCAATTTGTCTGCTACTGATGTGCGGATCAGCCGCGACAGCAGCTAAAACACCTACCTGGGCATCATCATTTGTTGCAGGTCGTGGTTGACATTTCACACGTGGCTGAACACTTCCTGTTTCCTTAAATAACGTAACTATCCGGCGAACGGTCCGGACACTTGGAATGTTACGTGATACCACGTACTTATACGTTTGTGACTATTACAGCGCCATCTATCACAAAGCGAAAAAAGTGGTCCAACTAAAACATTCATATTTCTTTACGTAGCACACGAATATGTATCAAAAATGGGGATTCCTATTAAAAAAAAAAAACGCTGTTGATATCCGTTTGACCTATGGCAGCGCCATCCAGCGGGCCAGCCACAGCGCCATCTTGTTTCCCCCTTCAAGCTGGACGAGTTTCGCTCTTTGTAGTTTTTTCGTTTGATGCTTATTTGGCTCGGTCACTATCAATGGACCACCCTGTACACTATGGTAGCTTTCTGTGCAGACCCTCTTTGAACACATTCTGTTCTTAGGAATTTGCTGTGAATGATGTTGCTTCTACCACAGGAACCAATTATTTCCTGAGTGTTGCAACCATGTTATTTTGTTTTTACTTTCTTTTGGATGTGCCTATCACAGCTTGTTTCCAGTGTTGTAAAGCCTTCCCACGCTTAAAGTTTTCCTGTCTGTAGTCAATAGTCGAGTCATAGATGTGCAGTCTGGAACAGGGTACGTCCCCGTGCCGCATGCCAGGTGAAGGTCGGTGTCGGTGGCGGTTCAGTGTGTTGACAGTCTCCTTGTGGGTTCCCTCAGCACTGATCGAGTCCCGTGGCCTGGCGCCACTCCAGAGGGTCCTCAAGGAGGAGCTGGGCGGCTGGCCCGCCGTGGAGGGCGACTCCTGGGACGAGGCGAGCTTCGACTGGCGGCAGAGTGTCTACCGTTTCCGCAGGGCCGGCTACAGCGTCGACTACTTCATCGACTTCTCCGTGGCCACCGATGCCCGCAACTCCACGCACCGCTCCATCAACGTGAGTACTGCTGCACACCGCAGTCCACTGAACCCGTGTCTATAGAGATTTACAACACATTAGGCAGTGAGACAATCTGGCTCAGCCTGCCTAGTAAATGACAATATATGCTCTTGGCCATTAACATTCCGGTATCCAGAATGGTAACTGTTAATGAAATTTTACTTAAAAATTGAGACAATGAAATGAAACAAACATAGAAGTAATTCAAACCATTCTATTACTGCAAGATTTCTCATGTGGCTGGCTCTGTGTGTGTGTTTCTCTCTGTCAGTGCATCATCATCTCCCTCACTTTGCTCGCTTCCTGTTGCTTTACTTATTCTCTCCTCCCCTCTCATCCTTTCACTTACACTCCTGTGTATTTTACTCACTCATTCGTGCTGTGTTCTATAATTTATCTCTTTCTTTTTCTGATTCTCTCTCTCTCTTCCCTTCTTTGACCCTTTCATTCACTCACTGTCTGTCCTTTACTTCTTCACTTCTTTTCTCTCACTAATGCTTCCTTTCTCTTCTTCTTCCTCTGTCTTTTCATTTTTTTCACTCCCCCTTTGCTCTTTTTTCCCTAACTATATCTCACTGTAACTCTCTACCTTATTTCTTTCACCCTCTGTCTTTTTAATCTTACTCTGTCTGTGTCTCTTTCTCACACTGACTTCTCTGTCTCTTTCATTCTATCCCTCTGGAACTTTCCTTCACTTCTAGTCTTTATCTTCCTCTCATTCTCCATATTTCTGTTCCTCTCTCTTTCTCCTCCTCTGTCTCTCTCATGCTTCATGTCTCCCTCTTTCTCTCACTCCCCTTCTTCATCTCTCTCTCTCTCTCTGACACTCTTTCACACACTGCCTCTCCAGCTCTTCCTTCATCTCCCACTCACTCTTTGTCTCTTCACTCTCTCTCCTACTGTCTCTCCTTCTATCACACGTCCCTCTCACTGCACTGCCTCCCTTTCTGTAGTTGTGGTATGTGCTAGCCCTCGCTTCCTGTTTCTGCAGTTGGACCAGGCGTCACTAGGGCTGAGCCGCGAGTTCCTGGTGAAGGGCCCCTCGGACAAACTGGTGGATGCTTACTACCAGTACCAGGTGGACCTGGCAGTTCTTCTGGGTGCCGACAGGGCGCGCGCTGAGCGTGAGCTCAGGCAGTCCCTCGAGTTCGAGATAACTTTGGCCAATGTGAGTAGTCCGAATGCCTTACTGCATCTGGGTCAAGGAACAAGTTGCACCACTGTCATGCCAACTGTAAAATAATCCTTAAAGAGAACATACCTTCTACATTGATACTCCGCAAGCCACCCAACGGTGTGTGGCGGACAATTGCTATTAATTTCAGTGTTCTAATTTGTTTACAAGATAGATGACAAGGTGAAGTATGATTAATTTCATTCGTAATGTGCAGCAGGCATGTACAGATATGTTACTATTTATCATTTTTGATGTAATACACATCATAAAAACACCATTAACCTTAACTGTTCTCTCAAATGGTTCAAATGGCTCTGAGCACTATGGGACTTATCATCTGAGGTCATCATTCGCCTAGACTTAGAACTACGTAAACCTAACTAATCTAAGGACATCACACACATCCGTGCCCGAGGCAGGATTCGAATCTGCGTCCGTAGCAGCAGCGCAGTTCCGGACAGAAGTACCTAGAACTGCTCGGCCACAGTGGCTGGCTAACTGTTCTCTCACTGTGAGCTTTGTATGAAGGACACTTTGTCACGGCAGCATTTAATTTTCAATAAATTGAAAGGGAAATTTAATGTCATTAATATTCACAACATTGCTTTTTCATATATTAATTTGGCAGCCATAAACTGGAGTTCAGCGTAAATTTAGCTGTCTTCATCTTTGGAAAATTGGAAAATACTCGTAAGGTCATATGGGACCAAACTGCTGAGGTCATCGGTTCCCAAGCTTACACATGACATAATCTAACTGAAACTAACTTACACTAAGGACAACACACACACACCCATGCCCGAGGGAGGACTCAAACCTCTGACGGGGGGGAGCCGCCAGGGCCATGACGAGACGCCTCAGGCCGCGTGGCTACCCCGCACTGATGTTCATCCTTATTTTTGGCCTTATAACTTTGCTGCCAACAAAAATTAAAAAAAAAAATTATGGAGGAATTGTCACCAAATGTATTATGTACAGTGCATCAGTTTGACACTATACACGCATGACTGTCTCACCAATGGTGATGTAGTTGTAATAGATGATAGATAACTTTATCTCATCTGGTTAGGAAAGATGAAACACTTACACCAGGGTGTCACAAGCGTGAACAGTTTTATTTTGGGATAAGTGATATCTTAAAATACCTTACCATTCAATGCATTCCTCGGCCCCACCTCGACTCGTGTCCTCCACTTGTAAGAACAACTGTTCTTTCTAAAAAGAATTGTTTTTAAATGTGTCAGAACAAACTCTAAGTTAAGTGCAAATGAGATGGCCAGTGGCTTATCTAGATGAAATGTCAATTCATACCATACGATTCAGTGAGTAAATGGTAGTAAAGTGATATTGTCCAAGGAGTACTGTCAAACAAAACAAAAGGATCTGTCTGCATTTATTAATTATGCTACATAGGGCATTGACTGAAAGATGTGTACCTTGGGGCAGTGCACCACTTCTAAGGATATTGGAGTGTATGGTGTGGTACACACACACACACACACACACACACACACACACACACACACACAGATCAGCTGCAGTGATTGTTTTTGCTAGTGCTGTTTTGTTCTTGTTTCGTGTCTTATGATGGCAAGGTCAAGTGAACAATGTGCAGCACTGAAATTTTATTTTCTGCTCAGTAAAAATGGTGCTGAAACTATTTTAATGTTGAGAACAGCTTACCAAGACACGCTTTGGGAGAAACTCAAGTGTACGAGTAGTTTGCTCGATTTAAAAATGGCGACATGTGGATTGATGACAAAGTTCATTCTGGAAGTCGATCAACTACAAGAATCGATGAAAATACTGAGAGATTTTGAGAGCTTGAGCTCACATACCGTCAATCAAACCTTCAACCCATTACATGCAGTCTCCCATCCTTCATCAAGGACACCAACCACTTCCTTGAACGCCTGGAATCCTTACCCAATCTGTTACCCCCGGAAACCATCCTTGTAACCATTGATGCCACGTCCTTATACACAAATATTCCGCATGTCCAGGGCCTCGCTGCGATGGAGCATTTCCTTTCACGCCGATCACCTGCCACCCTACCTAAAACCTCTTTCCTCATCACCTTAGCCAGCTTCATCCTGACCCACAACTTCTTCACTTTTGAAGGCCAGACATACCAACAATTAAAGGGAACAGCCATGGGTACCAGGATGGCCCCCTCATACGCCAACCTATTCATGGGTCGCTTAGAGGAAGCCTTCTTGGTTACCCAAGTCTGCCAACCCAAAGTTTGGTACAGATTTATTGATGACATCTTCATGATCTGGACTCACAGTGAAGAAGAACTCCAGAATTTCCTCTCCAACCTCAACTCCTTTGGTTCCATCAGTTTCACCTGGTCCTACTCCAAATCCCATGCCACTTTCCTTGACGTTGACCTCCACCTGTCCAATGGCCAACTTCACACGTCCGTCCACATCAAACCCACCAACAAGCAACAGTACCTCCATTATGACAGCTGCCACCCATTCCACATCAAACGGTCCCTTCCCTACAGCCTAGGTCTTCGTGGCAAACGAATCTGCTCCATTCCGGAATCCCTGAATCATTACACCAACAACCTGAAAACAGCTTTCGCATCCCGCAACTACCCTCCCGACCTGGTACAGAAGCAAATAACCAGAGCCACTTCCTCGTCCCCTCAAACCCAGAATCCCCCACAGAAGAACCACAAAAGTGCCCCACTTGTGACAGGATACTTTCCGGGACTGGACCAGACTCTGAATGTGGCTCTCCAGCAGGGATACGACTTCCTCAAATCCTGCCCTGAAATGAGATCCATCCTTCATGAAATCCTCCCCACTCCGCCAAGAGTGTCATTCCGCCGTCCACCTAACCTTCGTAACCTGTTAGTTCATCCCTATGAAATCCCCAAACCACCTTCCCTACCCTCTGGCTCCTATCCTTGTAACCGCCCCCGATGCAAAACCTGTCCCATGCACCCTCCCACCACCACCTACTCCAGTCCTGTAACCCGGAAGGTGTACACGATCAAAGGCAGAGCCACGTGTGAAAGCACCCACGTGATTTACCAACTGACCTGCCTACACTGTGACGCATTCTATGTGGGAATGACCAGCAACAAACTGTCCATTCGCATGAATGGACACAGGCAGACAGTGTTTGTTGGTAATGAGGATCACCCTGTGGCTAAACATGCCTTGGTGCACGGCCAGCACATCTTGGCACAGTGTTACACCGTCCGGGTTATCTGGATACTTCCCACCAACACCAACCTATCCGAACTCCGGAGATGGGAACTTGCCCTTCAGTACATCCTCTCTTCTCGTCATCCGCCAGGCCTCAATCTCCGCTAATTTCAAGTTGCCGCCACTCATACCTCACCTGTCTTTCAACAACTTCTTTGCCTCTACACTTCTGCCTCGACTGACATCTCTGCCCAAACTCTTTGTCTTTAAATATGTCTGCTTGTGTCTGTATGTGTGGATGGATATGTGCGTGTGTGCGAGTGTATACCTGTCCTTTTTTCCCCCTAAGGTAAGTCTTTCCGCTCCCGGGATTGGAATGACTCCTTACCCTCTCCTTTAAAACCCACTTCCTTTCGTCTTCCCCTCTCCTTCCCTCTTTCCTGATGAGGCAACAATTTGTTGCGAAAGCTTGAATTTTGTGTGTATGTTTGTGTTTGTTTGTGTGTCTATCGACCTGCCAGCGTTTTTGTTCGGTAAGTCACCTCATCTTTGTTTTTATATATAATTTTTCCCACGTGGAATGTTTCCTTCCATTATATTGATATCATTAATTTGAATCCAACAATTACGTTTGTTATTGTCACTGTTGCATTTCGAAATCTTTTCTGTCGTCTTATTTTCCTCTTTCTGTTTTTGCCAGTAGTTTCACTTTGTATTCACCTTCTCCTTTTTACCGTAATCTGCTATACTATTTTATCCCGCCTATATATATACTCAATAATGCGTAACCCACTTCCAAACCATAACCAAAAAAATTTTTTGCCGCTTTCAGCACTACCGCCGCTATAATATCCACCGTTTCTAGTTCACAAACAGCTCCTTTCACCTTTTAAACAACCATTTCGGCCAGTTCTAATAACTTTCGCTTTATTTCCATTTCCGTTTTTCCCACACCACTGATCATTTTTAGCCGCTTCCCACAGGTTTTAACGCGATTATTTCTTCGTCAGACAATTGTTAGTCTCATTTTCATAATCTGCCACCACAATACCACTCCTTTTAATATACTACACGCAGTTTTTTCGAAATTTTCCCGAATTTCTGCGTCCTTTAACGTGTTTTGGCGGCAACACAACCACCTAACCTTTATACACATCGTTGTCTACCAACCCAAGTCCAACATAGCCCAGCTGTAACCAACACCTTTTCGCCTTTTTTCATTCCAGATCTCCTGTTTCTTTCCGTTTCACCTTTATCTCTCCCCATATATTTTTATTTTCATTTTCATTTCACCTCATGTTAATACTTTCCACCTTCTAATACCATGTCACCCTCACAACACCCCCACAATGACCCCATTAAGTTTTATTTACATTCCCTCCGCAAACATGCCTTCGCCCTAGCCAGATTACACTCCCATATTCTATTTTCTCAGGCTTGTCTGACATTTGGCATCACCCCCAAAGGCCTCACACTTAAAGTTCCCATCTCTGGCTGCAACCCTTCCTTCCATCAGTCCCTATACCAGTTCCAAACTGAACAATCCATTGCCCTCACCCACCTAATCCTTCACCTACACATCAACTCAGCCAATGAACACACCCGTCAACTCCTATCCTTAATAAAAGTCCTTAATCTTTCCTCTCCCACATCCACACCGGCTGTCCAGAGCATCCTCCTACAGGCCAACCGTAAATTAGAACAGCATGCCACCCTCCACCTCAAAAAACTATCCAATCTCCTGGTTTCCCACCTCCGGAAAGGCAACTCACTCACCCTTCACAACCTTTCCAGCAAACCTCAACCTCCTCTCATTGCACACAAACCCAGTCTCTCCCATCTACTCAATCTCCCACTTCCAGCTCCACTCCCTCCAAAACCTCAAAATTCCGATCAACACAATCTGGAACCACAACACCCTAATTCAGTAGTTAACCTTTCCTCCAAACCTCTCTCCCAATCCGAAACCTCTGTCCTATCCAAAGGCCTCACCTTCAGCCCCACTCCCAGATTCAACCAAACAGCCCTCGTCAAAGATTTACTGTCCTACACTCGTACTCTCTGCTGGAAGTATCACTTTGCCACGAAGAAAAATGATCCTAATCCTACTCCTGATGATCCGACTCCTCAAGACACCATCCAAATTGAACCCTGCCTGGAACAGTTCCGTCCTCCGTCACAGCGGGACCCACCTCCTCTTCCTCAAAATCACCCTCTCCAAACCTTCCAGGAATTTCTGACTTCCAGCCTTGCATCTCAATCCTTCTTAAAAAACCTTAATCCTACACCCAACATCACCACTGCTGAAGCCCAGGCTATCCGTGATCTGAAGGCTGACCGATCCATCGTCATTCTTCCGGCGGACAAGGGTTCCACGACCGTGGTACTTGATCGTCGGGAGTATGTGGCTGAGGGACTGCGTCAGCTTTCAGACAACACCACATACAAAGTTTGCCAAGGTAACCCCATTCCCGATGTCCAGGCGGAGCTTCAAGGAATCCTCAGAACCTTAGGCCCCCTGCAAAACCTTTCACCTGACTCCATCAACCTCCTGACCCCACCGACACCCCGCACCCCTACCTTCTACCTTCTTCCTAAAATCCACAAACCCAATCATCCCGGCCGCCCCATTGTAGCTGGTTACCAAGCCCCCACAGAACGTATCTCTGCCTACGTAGATCAACACCTTCAACCCATTACATGCAGTCTCCCATCCTTCATCAAGGACACCAACCACTTCCTTGAACGCCTGGAATCCTTACCCAATCTGTTACCCCCGGAAACCATCCTTGTAACCATTGATGCCACGTCCTTATACACAAATATTCCGCATGTCCAGGGCCTCGCTGCGATGGAGCATTTCCTTTCACGCCGATCACCTGCCACCCTACCTAAAACCTCTTTCCTCATCACCTTAGCCAGCTTCATCCTGACCCACAACTTCTTCACTTTTGAAGGCCAGACATACCAACAATTAAAGGGAACAGCCACGGGTACCAGGATGGCCCCCTCATACGCCAACCTATTCATGGGTCGCTTAGAGGAAGCCTTCTTGGTTACCCAAGTCTGCCAACCCAAAGTTTGGTACAGATTTATTGATGACATCTTCATGATCTGGACTCACAGTGAAGAAGAACTCCAGAATTTCCTCTCCAACCTCAACTCCTTTGGTTCCATCAGTTTCACCTGGTCCTACTCCAAATCCCATGCCACTTTCCTTGACGTTGACCTCCACCTGTCCAATGGCCAACTTCACACGTCCGTCCACATCAAACCCACCAACAAGCAACAGTACCTCCATTATGACAGCTGCCACCCATTCCACATCAAACGGTCCCTTCCCTACAGCCTAGGTCTTCGTGGCAAACGAATCTGCTCCATTCCGGAATCCCTGAATCATTACACCAACAACCTGAAAACAGCTTTCGCATCCCGCAACTACCCTCCCGACCTGGTACAGAAGCAAATAACCAGAGCCACTTCCTCGTCCCCTCAAACCCAGAATCCCCCACAGAAGAACCACAAAAGTGCCCCACTTGTGACAGGATACTTTCCGGGACTGGACCAGACTCTGAATGTGGCTCTCCAGCAGGGATACGACTTCCTCAAATCCTGCCCTGAAATGAGATCCATCCTTCATGAAATCCTCCCCACTCCGCCAAGAGTGTCATTCCGCCGTCCACCTAACCTTCGTAACCTGTTAGTTCATCCCTATGAAATCCCCAAACCACCTTCCCTACCCTCTGGCTCCTATCCTTGTAACCGCCCCCGATGCAAAACCTGTCCCATGCACCCTCCCACCACCACCTACTCCAGTCCTGTAACCCGGAAGGTGTACACGATCAAAGGCAGAGCCACGTGTGAAAGCACCCACGTGATTTACCAACTGACCTGCCTACACTGTGACGCATTCTATGTGGGAATGACCAGCAACAAACTGTCCATTCGCATGAATGGACACAGGCAGACAGTGTTTGTTGGTAATGAGGATCACCCTGTGGCTAAACATGCCTTGGTGCACGGCCAGCACATCTTGGCACAGTGTTACACCGTCCGGGTTATCTGGATACTTCCCACCAACACCAACCTATCCGAACTCCGGAGATGGGAACTTGCCCTTCAGTACATCCTCTCTTCTCGTCATCCGCCAGGCCTCAATCTCCGCTAATTTCAAGTTGCCGCCACTCATACCTCACCTGTCTTTCAACAACTTCTTTGCCTCTACACTTCTGCCTCGACTGACATCTCTGCCCAAACTCTTTGTCTTTAAATATGTCTGCTTGTGTCTGTATGTGTGGATGGATATGTGCGTGTGTGCGAGTGTATACCTGTCCTTTTTTCCCCCTAAGGTAAGTCTTTCCGCTCCCGGGATTGGAATGACTCCTTACCCTCTCCTTTAAAACCCACTTCCTTTCGTCTTCCCCTCTCCTTCCCTCTTTCCTGATGAGGCAACAATTTGTTGCGAAAGCTTGAATTTTGTGTGTATGTTTGTGTTTGTTTGTGTGTCTATCGACCTGCCAGCGTTTTTGTTCGGTAAGTCACCTCATCTTTGTTTTTATATATAAACCTTTTAGTTGGATGTTTTAAGAAGATGGTGCGACAGTGTTCGTCCAAAAGGACCTGATTTGTGGCAGAAAGGAGACTGGTTCTTCCATGATGACAATGCACCTGCAGACAAAGCCACCTCTGTTAGACAGTTTTTTTGGGTGAAAATGGCACAGTTCCACTGCCCCACATACCTTACTCGCCTGACCTGGTTCCGTGTAACTTATTTCCGTGCATGAAAAGAGGTATGAAAGCACACGATTTGACAACATTGAAGAAGTCAAGGAAAAAATGAGAGACGAGCTGTCAGCTATTTCTAAAGAAGATTACAAAAGAATGAAATTTTCACTCTACAGCAGAGGGTGTGCTGATATGAAACTTCCTGGCAGATTAAAATTGTGTGCCGGACCGAGACTCGAACTCGGGACCTTTGCCTTTAACGGGCAAGTGCTCTACCATTGAGCTACCCAAGCATGACTCACGCTCCGTAGAGCACTTGCATGCGAAAGGCAAAGGTCCCAAGTTTGAGTCTCAGTCCAGCACACAGTTTTAATCTGCCAGGAAGTTTCATAATTACAAAACTTTTTGAACAGTGGAAGCACTGGTGAGACAGTTGTATTACTTGTAATGTAGAGTATTTTGTAGGGGATAAGGTTGTTTTGTAAACAATTTGAGAAGTTACAGGTTTTTGAAAATGTCGCTGTCCCCTTTCCTGCAAAAATGATGGTGATAACACCCGGTCTTTGTCTTCAGTGGGCTTTTCCAGAGAATGTGATTTGAGGATCTACTAAAGTAGCTCGCATTTTCTGCAAAAGGAGTGAACTGTAGGTAGACTTCAGCATTCGTCTTATCATCTTATAACATTGGAGTCAGTCATTACTTGCCTTTGAAACTATCGCCAACCCAACTTTCAAGGTCTCGAGATCAGTTGTCATTAATTATGCAATGTCTTCATTTTTAATCTGCAGTTAAGAAGTGATTCGGCCTCAGAATTACGGTACTTTTCTCGTAGCCACGTAGAATAGACTGTACACAATGTTAGCGGTCCTGACACGGTCGCCGCCGGCCCGCAGATCTCCCTACCGAGCGAGAAGCGGCGCAACGTGACGCAGCTGTACAACCCGCGCACCGTGGAGCAGCTGCAGCGAGAGTACCCGTCGGTGCCGTGGCTGGAATACCTGCAGACGCTGCTCCCACCGCACGTCACCATCTCCAACGACGAGTTGATCGTCGTGTCTGTGCCATCCTACCTCAAGAGCCTCGAGGCCCTGCTGAGCCACACCCCCAAGAGGTACGTCACAGCCAGGCCGTCGGCGCACTTGCGGACACTGCAGATGCTAACCCTTCTGAACTGCCTGCCCGATTGCGAACATCAGCTCGACAGGGAGTAAACGGAGAACACGATACTTCTCACATGTCTCATACCGCAACACAAATACGACATATGAAGGCGACATCAGCTCAACAGGAAATAAATGGAGAACACGATACTACTCACGTGTGTCATGCCGCAACACAAATACGACACATGAAGGCGACATCAGTTCAACAGGAAATATACGGAGAACATGATATTACTCACGCATCTCATACCACAACGCAAATACAACTTATGAAGGTGACATCAGCTCAACAGGAAATAAACTGAGAACACGATACTACTCACACATCCTACACATCTCATACTGCAACACAAATACGACATATGAAGGCGACATCAGCTCAACAGGAAACAAACGGAGAACACGACACTACTCACACGTCTCATACTGCAACACAAATATGGCATATGAAGGCGCCGGTTCTTAATCCCAGGATCTTCCACCTGCAGTGTGAATGCTGTGCTGTGCTGTACGTGGCTTTTCATCTTGACAGCAAAAGAAGTTTTAATGTCTGTATAGGAGTCAGAAGTCACTCCAGTAGTCTGTTTACAAATATCTACTGCTTCATCGCTACGCTGTAAATCCCACTTAAGTGCCTGGCAGAGGGTTTAACAAACCCCCTTCAAAATAGATTTCTGTTATTCCAGTCTTGAACACCACACAGAAGAAACGAAAGCCTATAAACTTGCCGGGCAAGCTCTGATTTCCCTTATTTTACTGTGATGATCGTTTCTCCCTATGTACATCAGTGTCAAGAAAATATTTTCACATTCGGAGGCGAAAGTTGGTGATTGAAATTTCATAAGAAAATTCTTCCACAGCGAGAAATGCCTTTGTTTTAATGGTGTCCACCCCAAATCCTGTATCATGGTTATGACACTCTCCAATCTCCTCCTCTTTCTCTGTCCATCTCCACCCTCCCCTCCCCCCCTCTTCCCCCCTATCTGTGTCTATCTCCTCCTTCTCCTTCTCTGTCTGTCTATCTCTCCCTCCCCCTTCTCTCTCCACATTATCAACCCCATCCCACTATAAGGTCGTTGCTTCATGCGCCCATAGTGTTTCATTGCAGGTGCGTAATATGTGTTCCAAGTTTAGTTGAAATTGAACTTTTTACCCAATGCTTTGTCCACATGTACACATGTTACATATATTTAACATACTTCACTTCTATCTCTAAAGAATTTCACCGTGCAGTTTTGTTGCCATGCAGCTTATTGCCTGTGACATCTTTTCTCTTGACGAATGTGCCATACAATGATATAATGTTGCAGGTACATCCAGTGGTATATGTAGACACATTTTCTAAAATGTGTTGTGATTCTAGTTAGTACTAATGAAGCAGTAAGTTAATACATCATGCACGATGCAGCAGTTTTTCATATATCTCAATGTTTATGACATCGAATCTCGTGAACTGTGTGTCGTACAATGATGTATTTTTGCAGGCACGTTCAGTGGTATATCTGAATCCTATCTGCAAAACGTGTTTTGAATTTTGCCTTGTAAAGATTTGAAATTACGTGTAAAGTATGTTGCAAATTGCTAACTGCTCTCAGTCTCAAATGCTGGATGTATACAGTTTGGCGATTTGCATATTGTGAGCTAAAAATGCACTTTTTCCCACTTGAATTTACACTTCTTCCAGGGTGAAAAACACACTTTTTCCACAGATAAGTGACAGTATTCCTTCCCTCGGAACTGTAAAAATATTGATCCTTTGAATTGTAAAGTGTGGAACTCCAGGGAGCGAAAACCTCAGAAAAAATTTGGAATGATTTGTGACATGCAGAAACATTTAAGCTGCATATTTTTGTATTACGATATGCTGCATACTTTTGTATTCATATTAAAAAGACACAGATTCAAATTCCACCAAACACAGATCTTTACTTTCCGAAGCACTGCAATCTAGATTGAAGATTGCTTTCGCAAGCCAATTGTAGGTTATGTCACGTGATCTCGCCAGCCAATGGCATCAGACACTCGGAGCATAGGAAACTTGATGTACCAGCCAGAAGCAACATCACTGTTAAGCAGTGTGAACACACAGATAGGATAAGTTAATGATTTAAATTAATGTACATAGTGTAGCTACGAGAAAAGCTAAGCTTTCACATATTTTTTGTGTGTGTGTGTAACACTTTACAAAACACCACACAAATGTGCGAGTAAAATTTTACGTAATGGCAATGTTTGGCCTTTTGTGCTCGAAATTCTTCTAAGTGGCTAGCCGTCAGTGTGTTAAGTTTGAATGAGAGTCAAATGCTCTGTGATTTAAGAAATTCAATGCACATTCACACGCGTAATATAAATCATCTTGCGTAAAGGGAAATTTACTTTGAAATTAATGCTTTTCAAAGCACCATTTGCAGTATTTTCCCACGACCTGTTAGAAATAGCGTTACCATTCGTGTGCAGCTACGATGGTGTAGGAAGCTCGTATGCTCACACATATATACTATTAAGAGATCTTACATGACCTCATAAATGAAATATGATACTCTAAGAGCACTGTAATTTCGTGAACCCTACTAAAATTCATAACTCGGCTTAAAGTGTGCATTCATTTATCCAGATTCACAAGAAGTGGGCCCCAACCTGATATTAAGCTTTTCAGAGCGATATGCAGATGTAAATTTTCTTTTAGTACTAATACTGTATTATCTCATGTTTGGTACTTCATTATGGCATAATGCCATATGTGCCAGAAGACTAAAATGTGCACTTGAAATTCAGTGAACAGTTGAAACTAGCCAATGGTGCAGGAGCACTTTGTTTCTAATAAATTGACTGCCTCTGGGGAAAAGATTAATAAAAGCCACATTTATTTAGCAAACCGACAAAAATAACTTAATTGTTCTGCAAGGTGATTAATGCTTGACTGCCAAAAACATGGGAATAAAACTAAATCAGAAAACTGAAACTAGTAACATATTCTGTAATTATGTGCATGTCTTTTAATTCACTTGATAGCTCCCACCCACAGAAATTCGTTTTGTTTTCATTTGATATGAGAAGTATAAACAGAGGAGAAGCAGCAAAATCACCAAGTGTAAACTAGCTTACCTGCAGACAGTCCTCCTCCCCACTACAACCCCGAATCTGACAGCTTGGGCGCGCCAGAAAAATTATTCGCTCCTTGCTGCTACTCCTGATATGGCTAACAGCCACAGTTCATAAGTAGCCGGAAGCTGGAGAAGATACTGCCCATACGCAACTCAACTGCACATGCCCGTGGGCCTGTGGGCAACTGCTCAAACGAACTTAATGTAAGCAGTCATGACGTCACCCTCGTCAGCTGCAGTTTATTGTTATGAAGTATTTCATAGTCTTTGTCCTGAAGACTTTGTCACATTTTACTTTGTATCAGTTCTTACCAGTCAAAATTACAAATATTTAGCTGAAGACTAAAATAATGAAAAATTCCCAGAATTTTTAAAAATTCTCGGGTTCCTTCCAGATGAAAAACTTCCGAGGGTTTTCCCAGATTTCCCAGAGTGTATACACCCTGTATTATACATTATGGATGTAAACAGTTTCACCAAAATACTTTTTTTGAGGGGAGTGGGGTGAAGAGGGGTGTTAGAACCCAATGATGCTGTTCCTGAATCCATCCCTGATCCAGTGTGTCACATAATTCCTTATTAATGTATCGGATTAGCTGTATTTGGTTCTAGGGTGCCAGTAGTAACCTGAAGATTCCTGTTTCAGTCTCGTATGGTTCGCGGGAAGAACGACTGCCGGAAAGCCTCTGTGCGTGCTTGAATCTCTCTAATTTTACATTCGTGATCTCCTCGGGGGGTATAGGTAGGGGGAAGCAATATATTCGATACCTCATCCAGAAACACACCCTCTCGAAACCTGGACAGCAAGCTACACCGCGATGCAGAGCGCCTCTCTTGCAGAGTCTGCCACTCGAGTTTGCTAAACATCTCCGTAACGCTGTCACGGTTACCGAATAACCCTGTGACGAAACGCGCCGCTCTTCTTTGGATCTTCTCTATCTCCTCCGTCAACCAGATCTGGTACGGATCCAATACTGATGAGCAATACTCAAGTATAGGTCGAATGAGTGTTTTGTAAACCACCTCCATTGTTGATGGACTACATTTTCTAAGGACTCTCCCATGAATCTGAACATGGCACCCGCCTTACCAACAATTAATTTTATATGATCATTCCACTTCAAATCGTTCCGTACGCGTACTCCCAGATATTTTACAGAAGTAACTGCTACCAGTGTTTGTTCCGCTATCGTATACTCGTACAATAAAGGATCCTTCTTTCTATGTATTCGCGATACATTACAT
The DNA here is from genome assembly GCF_021461395.2 of Schistocerca americana. Taxonomy (NCBI): domain Eukaryota; kingdom Metazoa; phylum Arthropoda; class Insecta; order Orthoptera; family Acrididae; genus Schistocerca; species Schistocerca americana. Next base: position 188,253,231 of record NC_060129.1, on the reverse strand, counting down.
TTGTCTATATTAAGGGTCAGTTGCCATTCCCTACACCAAATGCCTATCCCCTGCAGATCTTCCTGCATTTCACTGCGATTTTCTAATGTTGCAACTTCTCTGTATACTACAGCATCATCTGTGAAAAGCCGCATGGAACTTCCGACACTATGTACTAGGTCATTTATATATATTGTGAAAAGCAATGGCCCCATAACACTCCCCTGTGGCACGCCAGAGGTTACTTTAACGTCTGTAGATGTCTCTTCATTGAGAACAACATGCTGTGTTCTGTTTGCTAAAAACTCTTCAATCCAGCCACACAGCTGGTCTGATATTCCGTAGGCTCTTACTTTGTTTATCAGGCAACAGTGCGGAACTGTATCGAACGCCTTCCAGAAGTCGAGCAAAATGGCGTCTACCTGGGAGCCTGTATCCAATATTTTCTGGGTCTCATGCACAAATAAAGCGAGTTGGGTCTCACATGATCGCTGTTTCCGGCACCCATGTTGATTCCTACAGAGTGGATTCTGGGTTTTCTAACAACCCTACCACAACAAAGGTCAAAATTTAATAATGATTGTGGTGTTGCTCACTCTGGTAAATACTGCATTTTCGGGCAACAACAAAGTTATTATGTGGCAGGTGTCATTAGAGCACAGTTAATAAAGTCATTTCTTGAAATAACGAATAAACTAGGCACTCATCTTTTCGTGTTTCCCACGCTGGTCTCGTTGTGAACTCGTGGCTCAATTGTTGAAAGTCTAGGTGGTGGTGATTCCAAGCTCGGATGCAAAGAGGCCAAAGTTTTATTCTGCTATATTCAAAAGTTTCACAAACCATTCTTGAAAATTGGACCTATTAATGCTGGCACAATTCTGATGTAAAAGAATAATCAGCACTCCGAATTTAAGTTACACTTCCTTTTTATTGCTTTTGTTGCAATATCACGTAACACACAAAACATCACTTCACGATACAAAAAATACTTCAAAACATCTTTCTCACTGTTAAAGTTCACATTTTATAAGCTGACTCCATTATACGTCTTTCCAACATGACGTCCAAGACTTGACTTTCTCAAAGTACCTCTACGTTAATGAAATCAAACCTGAATGTTGTCTCAGAAACATGTTAACTACTTTACAGAAACACAGTAGAGTATTGCTGGTATCGAGAGGTTCAGGTGAGCTGCCGTAATGGTTATGTAATTCAAGTACCATTACAGTTTCCAGAAATGACATGATGTTGTTGTTGTTGTGGTCTTCAGTCCTGAGACTGGTTTGATGCAGCTCTCCATGCTACTCTATCCTGTGCAAGCTTCTTCATCTCCCATTACCTACTGCAACCTACATCGTTCTGAATCTGCTTGGTGTATTCATCTCTTGGTCTCCCCCTACGATTTTTACCCTCCACGCTGCCCTCCAATACTAAATTGGTGATCCCTTGATGCCTCAGAACATGTCCTACCAACCGATCCCTTCTTCTGGTCAAGTTGTGCCACAAACTTCTCTTCTCCCCAATCCTGTTCAATACTTCCTCATTAGTTATGTGATCTACCCATCTAATCTTCAGCATTCTTCTATAGCACCACATTTCGAAAGCTTCTATTCTCTTCTTGTTCAAACTATTTACCGTCCACGTTTCACTTCCATACATGGCTACACTCCATACAAATACTTTCAGAAATGATTTCCTGACACTCAAATCTATACTCGATGTTAATAAATTTCTCTTCTTCAGAAACGCTTTCCTTCCCATTGCCAGTCTACATTTTATATCCTCTCTACTTCGACCACCATCAGTTATTTTGCTCCCCAAATAGCAAAACTCCTTTACTACTTTAAGTGTCTCATTTCCTAATCTAATACCCTCAACATCACCAGACTTAATTCGACTACATTCCATTATCCTCGTTTTGCTTTTGTTGATGATCATCTTATATCCTCCCTTCAAGACACCATCCATTACGTTCAATGACATGATACGTGAGCAAAAAACATGTTCTAAAATTCTACAACAGATCGATGTCAGAGATATAGGTCTATAGTTTTGCGCATCTGCTCGACGACCCTTCTTGAAAACTGGGACTACCTGCGCTCTTTTCCAATCATTTGGAACCTTCCGTTCCTCTAGAGACTTGCGGTACACGGCAGTTAGAAGGGGGGCAAGTTCTTTTGTGTACTCTGTGTAGAATCGAATTGGTATCCCGTCAGGTCCAGTGGGCTTTGCTCTGGTGCTTTTCTATTGCTTGGACACTTATTTTGATGTCAGACATTTTTTCGTTTGTGCGACTCGAGAATTACTTGCTCATCAGGGTGATGGCCAACTACGTGATGTGGCGAGCGGCCGGCGCTTCGGTCACCTACATGACGGAGGAGCTACGCAACCGCCAGCTGAAGTACCACTCGGCCCTGTCCGGCAAGACGGAGCGGGAGCCCCGCTGGAAGGAGTGTGTCGACATCGTCGCCGGAGGGTGAGTGTTATTTGTCCGAATCTACCTACTGGGAAATACGTGTGTGTATTTTCCGGCTTATAATCGAGTCCCTGTCAGGAGACACCCAGACCCACAACTCCTGTGCATTTGTTTATCTTAGTTGATATTGTTTTGTACAGAATTGCAATTCTGTGCCCTCATTTGACGTTATTGTTGTCGGTGCTGTTGTCGTGGACTTCAGTCCGAAGACACTCCACTGTGCTCTATCCTGTGTAGGCCTCTTCGTCTCCAGATAACTACTGCAATCTGCATCCATTAGAACCTGCTAACTGTAATCTTCTCTCGGTATCCCTCTGCAATTTACACCCCCCTCACCAAGTCAGTGATCCCTTGATGTCTCAGAATGTGTCCTCTCAACTGACCCCATCTTTTAGTCAGATTATACCAAAAATTTCTTCCCTCCCCAATTCTGTTGAGTAGTACCTCATTCGTTGCCTGATCAACTCGTCCAGTGTTCTCCCATCTTCTTTGGCACCACATTTCAAAATATTCTTTTCTCTTGTTGTCTCAATAGTTAATCATCAATGTTGAAATAATTTACGGGTTTGCTGCCAGGTGACGTCGTCGAACACCGCAGATATTTCGACAGGAGCACACTCTGCCATTCTCGAGGCACAAATGGCAGGGTGTGCTCCTGTTGAAATATCGGTGGTGTTCGACGACGTCACCCGGCAGCAAACCCGTAAGTTATTTGAACATTTAATGCGCCGTGAAAAGTTAAGGTCTCACACAGTTAATCATCAGTGTTTCACTTTGATACAAGGTTACAATCCACAATATTGCTTACAGAAGGACTTCCCAACAATTAATGTTATATTTGGTCTTAACAGATTTATACATCCAGAATCAGATTTTCACTCTGCAGCGGAGTGTGCACTGATATGAAACTTCCTGGCAGATTAAAACTGTGTGCCCGACCGAGACTCGAACTCGGGACCTTTGCCTTTCGCAGGCACTCCTTTCTTTCAGGAGTGCTAGTTCTGCAAGGTTCGCAGAAGAGCTTCTGTAAAGTTTGGAAGGTAGGAGATGAGGTACTGGCAGAAGTAAAGCTGTGAGGCATGCTCGGGTAGCTCAGTTGGTAGAGCACTTGTCCGCGAAAGGCAAAGGTCCCGAGTTCAAGTCTCAGTCCGGCAGACAGCTTTAATCTGCCAGGAAGTTTCGAATTTATACATATTTTTAAGAAACGCTTGTATTGCTATTGTTAGTATGCAAATTATATGCTATCTTGTTTTGGATATCATCAGTTATTTCATTGCCTAAATAGCAAAACACATCTGCTGCATTCAGTGTGATACCCAACATAATTCTTCAGCACCATCTTATTTAGTTTGACTACATTTGTTTTTCTTTTTGTAATGTTCATCTGGCAGCATCTCCTCTCGACACACTATCCGTTCACTTCAACTGCTTTTCCAGCCAATTTGGCACTTCTGACAGAATTACATCACCACCCTTCTCAAAAATTTTTTATTGTCCCTAAGCTTTAATTTCTTTTTCAAATTTATGCTCAGTTTCATCTACCAGTTGCTCAGTGTAGAGACTGAATCACATGAGGAATAGGCTCACTTCTTTCTCATCTGTTGCTTCTCTTTCATGTCCTTCAGTCTTACAGCTGGAGTTTGGTTTAGGTGCAAAGCCTTAGGATTTCAGTGTTAGTTGTATTCTGGCCAAATACTCTTATTAAAATCCTGACCCTTCTGGATGCTGCACTGTATTTTCCTCACATTTCTGCCAGCACGTGTTTGTGTGTGCCATTCCCAGTGTTCAGTGCAAATGTAACTTACCTCATGTTGCAGTCTTTCGCTGTCTGTGGGCTCCATCTACGTGCGCAAGTACTTCAACGAGGAGGCCAAGAAGGCGGCACTCGAGATGGTGGACGATATCCGCCAGGAGTTCCTGCACATCCTGCAGGAGGTGGACTGGATGGACGAGGGCACCAGGTACGTCTCACCTAATGTATCCGTAAAAATTCCAGGGTACCTTTAGTTGTACCCCGTCATAAATTAATTACTCTGACAGAAATGGGAAGTGCTGCATCGTGAAGCATCAGTCCAATATTTATCAAACAATTTTAGGATGTCCATAACATAACAGGTATTAAATTATTAAACTTTTGCAGCACTTAAGACTAATGTCTTTATTTGTCAAACATTTGGAGATGTCCATCTTATAACAAGTATTATAGATTAACACTAGAATGGCACAAAGAGTCAAAATGACACCTGTCATACTTTTTTGTTCAATTTCATATCCAATTCTTTTTTAACTTCATTCAAGAAATCATATGACTTCTAATTTTTTCTGCTCTTTATGATTATATATACAAACATTTCATCATAAAGAGGAGAAAAAATTAGAAGTGTGTGTGTGTGTGTATATATATATATATATATACATCCAAAAACACAGAGAGGGAAAGACGAAAGGATGTGGGTTTTAAGGGAGGGGGTAAGGAGTCATTCCAATCCCGGTAGCGGAAAGACTTACCTTAGGGGAAAAAAAGGACAGGTATACACTCGCACACACACACATATCCATCTGCACATACACAGACACAAGCAGACATTTGTAAAGGCAAAGAGTTTGGGCATATATATATATATATATATATATATATATATATATTTTGTGTGTCAAGTGTGCATTTTTTTTTTACATTACGTTCGATACACTTAGATTGGTGGAAAGTGTCAATTTCACACCACTATAGTTTCTCCTGTGAACATATGTAAATAATGTAACAATGAAATGACAAATTGTTGCATATTGGCACGTGTCATTCAGGTAATATTCTTCCTCCACAAAAGACATTTTTAAACACGTTTCATCAGTGCTTTCTGTCTTATTTTTGGTGAAATATTGCAACATCTTATGAGGAAATACACGGAATCAAATGATCAAAAAGTGTTGAAAATGGTAACTGGGCCTTGTCGCTTCAGGAAATGAAGAAATGTCATATATTCTCAGACTGTCACATGAACATAAGGTTTATCTGTGAATGAACTTTGATTGCATTCTTGGGGGCCTACTATCATCATCGACATTGTGCTGAGGGACATACTTCTGGAGGTTGCCACACTACTCCATTTTGTTGAAAAATCAACCTGAGCTGAATTTCTGCCAGCTAACAAATTGCCTCATTTATGTGAAATTTGTTGAAAGTTCAAAGAAAACAGTATTTGTCCTTATTGCCCTCGTGAATATATAGCTGTAGATGAACAACAAGATACAGGTCCACTCAGTTCATGCCCAATAGACCCAACAAATATGGTCTCAAATTCTGGATTGCCACCGCCATAGTCACAAAATATATATGTAATGCTTTCCCATACCTCGGAGAAAGAAGACACAAAAAAGCAGAAGTGATCACTGGAGATTATGTCATTCTGCATCTTGTGGAGCCATTTGTAAATCGAGGAAGCAGCCTGATGACAGACAACTTCTTCACATCTCTTCAACATGCTAAGAATCTCCAAGAAAAGAAAATTTCATTATTCAGCACAGAGAAGAGATCGGTTGTGAAATACTGTCCATCAGCATCCCTGGCCAAACTGGCAGCTTAGTGTGCTGTGACCATATACCGAATAATGAAGAATGAAAATGTCATTCTTCTGAGGACATTACATGCTGAAGTAGCAATAAGCAAAGAAGAGAAGGGGAACTCTGCAACCAGAGCATTCCTCAGTGCAACAAAGTATGGGGCGGATATGGTCAATCAAATGATCCATAATTGTACTTCAAAGGTTGTATGATCCGCAACTGTACTTCAAAGGTTGTACATATGGAGAGGGCCAATGCACTTCTTCTACAACACCATGGACATGGTAGAAATAAATGTGTGGATTGTCTATAAAATAGTAAGAAATAAGAAAATGGAAAGCAAGAAGTTGATACTTCAGCTGGCAAATGAATTCAAAAGAGTAGGATGAAGAGCAGACAAATGAAGAGGATACATGGCCAGAATGATGTCAAAAGTGGAGGAAGTGCCAAATTAGTCTCAAAAGGCAAAAAGGCCAGCAAGAACAATGTAAAGTGCACAGATCTGCGTGTGGAAAAGTTGCTTGTAAAATAGAAATCACCTATGAAAGGAGTATCTACCAGATTCCAGAGACTCAAGTAAAAAGTACAATGGAAAATCAGAAAGCCTTTGCCCCTATTTTTTACTAGCCAAAGTAAGGTAAATACAGGTAATGATAAATACACTACTGGCCATTGAAATTGCTACACCACGAAGATGACGTGCTACAGACGCGAAATTTAACCGACAGGAAGAAGACGCTGTGATATACAAATGATTAGCTTTTCAGAGCATTCACACAAGGTTGGCGCCAGTGCCGACATCTACAACGTGCTGACATGAAAGTTTCCGACCGATTTCTCATACTCAAACAGCAGTTGACCGGCGTTGCCTGGTGAAACGTTGTTGTGATGCCTTGTGTAAGGAAGAGAAATGCGTACCATCACGTTTCCAACTTTGGTAAAGGTCGGATTGTACCCTATCGCGATTGCAGTTTATCGTATCGCGACATTGCTGCTCGTGTTGGTCGAGATCCAAGGACTGTTAGCAGAATATGGAATCGGTGGGTTCAGGAGGGTAATACGGAACGCTGTGATGGATACCAATGGCCTCGTATCACTAGCAGTCGAGATGACAGGCATCTTATCCGCATGGCTGTAACGGATCGTGCAGCCACGTCTCAATCCCCGAGTCAACAGATGGGGACGTTTGCAAGACAACAACCATCTACACAAACAGTTTGATGACGTTTGCAGCGGACTATCAGCTCGGAGACCGTGGCTGCGGTTACCCTTGACGCTGCATCACAGACAGGATCGGCTGTGATGGTGTACTCAACGACGAAACTGGGTGCACGAATGGCAGAACATCATTTTTTTTTTATGAATGCATTTCTTCTTGGTGTAGCAATTTTAATTGCCAGTAGTGTAAATGCAGGCCACACGGGAAACTGCAATCACTTTAAATCAAAGGGCACGTTTAAAGCACTGCATATCAATGCAATTCGAGGAATGAATATATTTTCACCTCCTGAATACCCTGCACTGATAGTGGCCTCTATTGCATTTGGCTATAGGTTCTTGACAGCCAGCCTTGTTCCATTGCATAAATCACATTTCTGTCAATTTCTCAAGCTCACCCCACGATCTAGTGACGTCTGATGGTACTTTCTTAATTTTTTCATCTGAATGTAGAAATCTGAAGTAAACTGGGTAAGGACTTTTAAGTAAAGCAGTCAAGTACTTTTAAAAGTGTTTAGTAACAATGTTTTTCCTTTATATACCGAAAGTATTACTTACTATCAGGAAGACATGTCAGTTGCAGACAGCCACAATTAAAACACACTCTCATGAAGCCATCAGGCACAGCATTCATCAGTAAAACAGAGACACCCACCATTCACACATGTAAGCACACCTCACACACACACGGCTGCCAACTTCAGTATCTCAAGGCAGAGTGCAACCATCACGTGGGATGCAAGCAGCAATGTGCAGGAGGTGGAGAAGGGGAAGGCACAGTAGTGTGCGGGTGGGAGAGAGACAGACGCTGTCTGGTGAAGTGCGCAGGGACTAGACTACCAACAGATGCAGTGTCAGGGGTTGTGGGGCAGGAAGGTGGGGAAAAAAGGAACAAAAAAAGGAAGGGTGTGGGAAAGGATGAGAGGATGTATTGGCAGAGGACTGCCAATAAACAGAGTGGGAAATGAGAATGGGGAATATACGATAGGACAAAGGGATGTTACTGTAGGTTGAGGCCGGGATAATTACGGGAACGGAGAACGTGTTTTAAGGATAACTCCCATCTTCGCAGTTCAGAAAGGCTGGTGGTGGAGGGAAGGATCCAGATGGCTCCAGTAGTGAAGCAGCCATTGAAATCAAGTGTGTTACGTTCAGCTGCATGTTGTGGCCACAGGGTGGTGTAGTTTGCTCTTGGCCACAGTTTCGCAGTGGCTGTTCATGCTGGTGGACAGCTGGTTGGTAGTCACACCAATGTAAAAAGCTGTGCAATGATTGCATCAGAGCTGGTAAATGACATGTCTTCCTTGACAGGTGGCCCCACTGCTGATTTGGTAGGATAAACCTGTGACAGGACTGGAATAAGAAGTGCTGAAATGATAATTAAATCGAGACTCTAAGCTGTCGACAGGTGTTGATATAGTGGTTTGGCCACATGGAACTGATGCTTTGAATCGTTTCTTAGATCATTTTAATTGTCTACATCCAAGTATTAAATTTACTATGGAAATTGAAAGAGATGGTAAACTTCCATTTCTCAATGTTTTAGTGCAAAGAAAGGATGATGGGGCTTTTAGACATAGTGTGTATAGGAAACCCACTCATACTGACCGCTATCTACGTGCGACCAGTTGTCATCCGCCACGCCAACGTAGTGGAGTTTTGCGGACTCCCGTCAAAAGAGCATATGCCATTTCGGCCGACGAACATTTGAAAGAAGAACTTGATCATTTGAAGATTGTTTTTAAACAGAATGGATGTACGGAACAACAAATATGCCGTGCTCTTCAGTTTGGTCCGTCATGCGAGCCAGTAGAGGATAGTTTTGAATCGGTTGCTTATTTACCGTTTGCGGGAAGCGTTTTTACGCCGGTGGCCAAGGCTGGAGCGCTTCTTGGCTCAGTTAAAGATAATTTGGGCTTGAGGAGGCCCGGGGTTTATGAAATTCCGTGTCACTGTGGAAAGAAGTATATCGGTCAAAGTATTCGAACTATTCAGGACCGGTGCGTGGAACATCATTGGCACACTCAGTTGTTCCATCCTGAGAAGTCAGCAGTGGCGGAACATTGCCGTAATGAAGGACACAGGATGATGTATGACAAGACACAATTGATCTCTCCTACTTCTCGCTATTGGGAATGTGTTCTTAAAGAATCGATTGAAATTAGATTATCCAGTAATATTATTAACAGGGATAAACGTTTTCCTCTAAGTAAGATATGGAATCCGATTTTGTCCGACATTAAACAACAACGGACTTCTTTTCGATCATTGGATTCTTCCAACTAGTGCTGTTGCGATTTATCGTTTCTGACGACTTCTCCCACTGGTGCGCTGCGTGTCTACTTGCCGCCTGGAGGCGCTGTCCATCATCTCGTGCACGCGCGGTGCTCTCTTCATGGTGTGTAAAGTTTTCCGTTGTTGTGGCTGGAACTCAGTTCCGGCGAGGCAGTGCACTAGCATTAACTCACCTGAAGATGGCGGCCAGCTGGTCCGCCGAAATATTGTGTCAGGACGATGACGTGATCTGGCTGCAGACCCGTGAAGAATATTAGGCATTGATATACATCAACGGGGACAGTTGAAAATGTGTGCCGCAACTGGGAGTCAAACCTGGGATCTCCTGGATACATGGCAGACACTCTATCCATATGAGCCACTGAGGGCACAGAGGATAGTGCAACTGCAGGGGTTTATCCCTTGCACGCTCCCCGTGAGACCCACATTCCCAACTTGATGTCCACACACTACATTCGTAGTTCCCCTGCCCATTACACTCATTACTCACAGCAGACAATCTTACCGAGTGCTGTAAGAGTTCGGGCAATGTGTGTGCTTCCAGCGCAGAAGAAGAAAGTCAATGGCTGGTTAGGCATAACTATAGGACATGTCCGAAAGAACAGAGCCCTCGGTGGCTCAGATGGATAGAGTGTCTACCATGTAAGCAGGAGATCCCGGGTTCGAGTCCCGGTCGGTGCACACATTTTCAACTGTCCCTGTTGATGTATATCAACGCCTGTCAACAGCTTAGGGTCGTGATTTAAATATCGTTTCATTTTGAGAGAGCTGCATGGTCACCAATGGTATCTGTTCTTTTGGACATGTCTGAAAGAAGGGATACCATCTTCCTGTAAGAAGTGCTGGGTGGGTGGATTGGGTAGGTTTTGCATCTGGGTCTTCCACAGGGGTACGATTCTTGTGGCAAGAGGTTGGGATTGGGAGTGGCTTAGGGATGGACTAGGGTGTTGTGGATGTTGGGTGGGCAATGGAACACCACTTCAGGAGGGATAGGAAGTGTCTCTGGTAGTGTGCCCCTCATTTCAGGGCATGACGATAGGTAATCAGAACCGTGGCAAAGGATGTTGTTCAGTTGTTCCAGTCCGGGTTGGTACTGGATGACGAAAGGGATACTCCCTTCTGGATGGTTCTTGGGGGTAATGGAAGGATTGGGGGCATGAGGGGAAATGGCATGGGAGATCTGTTTGTGAACTAGGTCTGGGGATAGTGCTTGTCTGTGAAGGCCTCAATAAGATCCTCAGCATACTGAGCAAGGGAGTTTTTGTCACTGTAGATGTGCCATCCCTGTGTGGCCAGGCTGTATGGGAGGCATATTTTGGTGTGAAAGGGATGACAGTTGTCAAAATGCAAGTACTATTGGTCGTTGGTATGTTTAATGTGGACAGAGGTGCTGATGAAGCCATCAAAGAGGAGGTCAACATCTATGAAGGTGGCACACTGGGTTGAAGACCAGGTGAAGCAGATGGGAGAGAAGGTGTTGAGGTTACGAGGGAACGAAGATACGGTGTCCTGGCCCTGAGTCCAGATCGTGAAGATACTATCAGTGAACCTGAACCAGACTAGGGATTTGGCATTTTGGGAGACTAGGAAGGTCTCCTCTAGATGGTCCATAAAAAGGGTGGCACAAAAGGAGGCCAAGCAGGTGCCCATGGCTGTGCCACGGACTTGTTTATCTACTTTCCCTTCAAATGAGAAGTAGTTGTCAGTTAGGATAAAGGTAGTAAGGTGTATGAGGAATGAGGTAATGGGTTTGAGTCTGAAGAACATTGGGAAAGGTGCGTACGTGTGTGTATGTGTGTGTGTGTGGGTGTGGGTGTCTATATAGCCTATGTCCACCCATGCAGTAGCCACCACAAAGATTGCAGGAGGCGCACATCGGCACAGCGCGTCACGGACGGTAGTTGCCGCAAGTAGAGTCCCGTCCACCAGAGGGCACGCAGGAATTCGGACGCAACCTCTGCCGGCGGAACGACAACAACAACTCAGGCAGCACGGGCCGTGCCCAGTGAGTTAACATCGGGCATGCCTAGGACACAGTCCCGGTCTATGCTAAGTGAAGTGATACGTAATGGTGAACAGTGTTACTACAACCCAGATGTTCATTAATGGTGGTTAGTGTTTAACGTCCCGTCTACAACGAGGTCATTAGAGACGGAGCGCAAGCTCGGGTTAGGGAAGGATTGGGAAGGAAATCGGTCTTGCCCTTTCAAAGGAACCATCCCGGCATTCACCTGAAACGATTTAGGGAAATCACGGAAAACCTAAATCAGGATGGCCGGAGACGGGATTGAACCGTCGTCCTCCCGAATGTGAGTCCAGTGTGCTAACCACTGCGCCACCTCGCTCGGTGTTCATTAATGGTTACATATTATATAAATATATGTTTCAAGTCAGATTATGAAATCTTACGTAGACATGATCTCCCTCTTGTCTTGAAGGATATATATATCAGTTTGAATAACCATAACAGAAATATCAGCAAGGAAAAGTAGGTAAAATAAGGGACAGGCAACCACTGAACAGAGTTCCGCGCTGTCTACATCCTTATACGATGGCCCATTTAATGTGGTATCTAATGCTCCTGCAACAGGGGGGATGAGACAATGATGAATCAAGACCCATTCATCCATGTAAGTATTACAAGTTTAGGTGAACACAAAATAATAACAACATTGTTCTCAATTTCTAATCGTCTAATTCTTCCTGGTGTGGAAAGCCAAGTAATGTCACAAGATTAGGTGATGGATTAAGTGGACTATGATATAAGAATGTGCACAGCGTGACAAGAAAGTTTTAGTCGGTCTGAGGAGTGCGCACTTCTAGGGCAACAGCTTCTGATAGGCTACTACATCATCTGTGACTGCCCCATGGAGGTTCATACATTATTCACTGCACCATTTACATTTATATATATGGTAAACAGTGGCAGTCCTATTGTTCTCACTTCGAACGCTGCTAATATAACATTTTCCCCTGGTGATTTTGTTCTGTTAAGAATGATATGTTGAATTCTATCTGCAAACAAGTCCTGAATCTATTCACAGATCTGTTCCAGTACTTGGTAAGCTCGAATTCTGTTCACTAAATGACAGTGTGAAACTCTGCCACAGCCGTTCTGAAGACGAGGAACGTATCAACGAGGATCCATTCTTTCACTTTCTTTGCAAAATGTTTCATCTGTTGTTCTCCAGTATCACTTAACCGACAAAGACCTTACAGATCCTGGCAATGTGTAATGTGGTATGATGTGATCTGATGTGCAGGAAGAAGGGACTCGAGAAAGCCAAGTCGATGGCCGTCCACATCGCGTACCCCGACGAGCTACTGGATGACAACAAGTTGGACCAGTTCTATGAGAAGGTAAGCCGTGCCAAATCCATTTGTAAACAAATACATTGCCTCTCACTGGAACCCCAGTGTCGCAGGACAAACTCACGTGTCACTGTGCCCTGCCCTTTGTAAGCTTTCGACCAATCTGCATTGCTAACTCTTTCCGAGATACACAGAATACGAGGCATAAGACATCAGTATTGTGAAGCAGGACCGACGGTGATTCGTCAACTGCTCATGACGCAGAGAAAGAGTTTACTAGGATTAAAATAATTTTTTGATTGATATTTCTGCGAGTTAAGTGGGTGGAGCGCTGTCACACTCTACACATTTGCGTGACAATGATTTTGCATAACACGACAACTGAAAATTGACCCCCACTTTTGACAATACTGTTTCTGCATTTTAACAGTGTTTATTCGCAGAGTGGCATGTATGAATCTTTGTTTCATCTAAATAAACCACTGGCCACTTTAATTCTGGTGCCTCATTTTCAGGGCTCTGAACTGAACCTCATTGGGTCTGTCTGTCTGTCTGTCCAACTGATAAGACCCTTTTTCTGAGGAATAGGTAGAGATATCAAGTTGAAATTTATTTGAAATACAAAGGTTAACGGACCCTCGGTCGTGTAAAAAATTTAGGCTTCTAAGTCAATGCAATCAAAAGATACAGCCACCTGTAAAGACCCCTTTTTCTCTGGAATGGGTAGAAGTATCAAGTTGAAATGTATATCAAACACTAAAGTCTACAATCCCTTGGCATGTTTAAGTATCTAAGTCAGTGCAATAAAAAGATATGACCACATACAAGGTGATTCAGGAGGTACGTCACATAATTTGTGAAGTGATTCTACATGTGAAAATAAATGAAAAAAGTCCTACGAACATATGTCCGATTTCCGAACTTGAATGTGTTGAAGACTGCACACATCCGTGACTGATTATGAAGACAACTGTGAATATTAGTTACTGAAATGCTGTGAAAGGTGTTGTAGTGGATAGAATAATGGCTGGACAGATGACTGCTCCATCCTACGTGTGGTGTTAAAAAGTCCCCCTCCTGTGTGAATGCACTTGTCAACACGTTCGAGCACGTCATGTTGCACATCGAACATCATCTCGGCGGGCTTTAATGTGGGCAACATCATCGTTGTTGCAAGTGACAAGTTCTTTACGTTTACCCCCCTTCGTAGCGTACACATTCCCCTTTAGGCAGCTCCGTAAACAGAAGTCGGGGTTAGGTCGGGCGATCAGGCACGCAAGTTAATGGATCCGCCATGGCCAACACTCCATTGAGGAAGTGTGTTCTTCAGGTACTGGAGTACTTGTCGGGTACAGTGAATTGGTGAGCCAGGTACATTTGCCGTCGTCACTCTAATGTCGTGGGTGTTCGTGATACAATTGCGTGTAAATGTAGCCTCATCTGCACATAAAGTGCATTGCATGACGTCTCTGTGTAGAGCCAACCCTTCACAAAATTGTTGTCTGCTTGCTGAGTCACCTGTATGAAGATGTTGCACACAGAATATGTACAATCCCTCAGCATATAATGTACACCACAATTGCATTTCCGGAATATCGAACTGATGTGTACTGTGTACTGGTGATGGTACACCACTGTACCATTGCATAATGCCTTCCCTTTCCTCAACTGACTGAATGGCCTCACATTCTGTTGTTACGTGTACACTGGATAGTGTTCCAGATTCATATAATATCTGAAAAACCCTGTAAAATACCCTGGCAGGGGGTTCATCGATCAGGAAAACATCTCTGGTAATCTGTCACGGCTGCACGGACAATGTCATTACAGTACCCGTACACAAATGGGTCTGCATATTCTGCACGGGTACCGTATTTACTCAAATTTAAGCCGCACTCAAATCTAAGTCGCACCTGAAAAATGAGACTCGAAATCAAGGAAAAAAAATTTTCCCGACTCTAAGCCGCACCTGAAATTTGAGACTCGAAATTCAAGGAGAGAGAAAAGTTTTAGGCCGCATCTCCAAATCGAAACAAAGTTGGTCCATTGTAATATGAGGTACAATTTAGGTCGAATGAATGACAATACAGCTATAGTACTTTGGTTCGAGTCATAAGCTTAGCTGGTAAGCTTTACCAGGTAGCCATTGCTATGCATCAAGCACTCCGTCCGTATTTATACGGGCACCCTGCCTTTTTCACGTGCTTCGTCTGGTTTGAATTGATTGCTTATTTTTCTTTGATCTGATAAGTGCCATTCTCTTTGTTATAGGGGTTTACGTCACTCTAAGCTGAAAAGGAGAGAGAGGAATTGTCTCATTAGCGAAACAATGGCAAGAGACTGCTATTTGTTGTTACTTACACTTCTGCTTTCTTTTATAATGATCAACAAGAACCAAATAATAGACTGCGTGTGATAGATGTTCTGAACGAGAGTTTAGCAAAAATTTTTCTCCGTTTGAAAATCTTTGCAGATGCCTCTTTAGCACATTACATTCTGCACAGAAATTAGAGTCATCTTAGATTTAAAAATCTAGTCAATTGCCGTGCTTCATTTCTGACTGTATCACTATTAGGCATAAGAATAATAGGAATATAAACATGGCACGATATGTATATTCTTCCACATTTGCTGTTGTCTCACTCTAGTTTCGTAGTTTATTAGGCAGACAGGATTTAAATGAGATAGCAGCAAACACGAAACAATACATGGCAAAATGTTTATATTCATATTATTCTTATGGTGAAGAGACTACTGCATGTGATTCACAATTCATAAAAGTTCCTATTAGTAACCATCTCTTCTCACAGGTAGCAAAAAATTCAGAGCGTAGAGTTGCCCATATTGACATATATCCCAAACAGTCTTGCCAGTTGGATTTTCGTAGTACATTGAAATGATGCTACATTCGAAGATGAATAATATGGAATTTGTATTTACTTCATTAGATAATGTATGAAAATGCAGTGGTTGAAGCTCGGGGTGGAGAAAAAAAGCTGGTCTTCCACTTTTTTTTTTTTTAATTTGTTTACTGATCCAGAGGTTTTGGCGCCAGTATTTATCTCTGTGCCTGCAAAGCATGCCTGTGTAGCGCTACATATATTCTACGGCAAAAGTTAATTGAGGCGGCACCTACCAACATTTTTCAGAACTTCCGCTTACTTTGCACTCGATTCTAAGCCGCAGGTGGTCTTTTGGATTACAAAAACCGGAAAAAAAGTGCGGCTTAGATTCGAGTAAATACGGTAAACATACGTGGCATGTCGGTATTCACGAGGACAGTGGACTTGCTCAAGTAAACAACACTGAAGCACAAATGGTGACTGATCTGACCTACGAACGCACACTGGGTACACTTCCAGCTGTTGCCTCGGTGTGATGTCACAGTGGTGTCGACTGTCGGAGAACCACTGCACCTCATATAGGATGGATCAGTCCTCTGTCCCACCATTATTCTATTCACCACAGCGCCCACACAGCATTTCTGTAAGTAAAATTCACTGTTGTCTTCATGTCCATTCGTGGATCTGTGTAGTCTTTAACCTGCTCCAATTCCATAAAGATCAAAAATCGGAAACACGTCTGTAGGACTTCTTTGTTTTATTTTCACACACAGAGTGACCTCACAAATTTTGTGGCATTCCTCCTGATACCCCGAATTACATATTTCAGTACCTGCAGACTCATGCGTCAAAACCTACTGGTAAACTGTCCGTATATGAGGGTGGTCCCATAAGTACCTCACCTAACAAAGAACACACAAAAATTTTCCAAAAAAAAAATGTATTTATTTTTCAACATAATCTCATTTCAGCTCTATACATTTTTCCCAGTGATATTCAATAAGTTTGATACCATTTTCATAATGAGAACTGTTTAATTCCTCAAAATAGCCATTAACTGCCAAAATCACATCTTCTTTTGTTGAAAATCTTCGACCACCAAGCCATTTTTTCAAGTTTGGGAACAGAAAGTAATCCAAGGGGGCTAAATCTGGAGAATAGGGTGCACGAGGTAGCAATTTAAACTTTAATTCGTTAATTTTGGCCGTTGCAATGATGAACTTGTGAGCTGGTGCAGTGTCCTGAAGAAACAACACTTTCTTCTTGGCCAAATGCGCCTGTTTTCTCTTGATTTCTTCCCCCAAATGTTGCAATAAGTTTGCATAATACTTCCCGTTGATAATTTAATTATCCCACGCGCTTCCCAAAAAACTGACGCCATGACCCTGCCTGCAGATCAACTGGTCTTCAACGGTTCTCCAATTTGTGTCCATTGTTTTGATTGTTCTTTTGTCTCAGGAGTAAAGTGGTGGACCCATGTTTCATCCACAGTTATTAAACTGTGCAAAAAATCAGCTTTATTGCTGCGAAATTTCGCTGAACGGTCATTTGAAACATCGTCACGACACTGTTTTCGCTCGAGTATGAGCAGACACGGCACATTCCTTGCACACAGGTTTCTCATGTCCAAATTTTCAGATTGTATGCAATGTACCACACTTTTTGAAATGCCTGCTATGCTCAAGTATGAGCAAACGTGGCACAAACCTTGCACACAGGTTTCTCAATACGCAATATACCGCACTTTTTGAAATGCCTACTATTTCTGCTAGCCTGTGCACTTTCAGTAAATGATAATCCAGTGCCGCTTTGTGGATTTTCTTCACCATTTCTGGAGTCGTAACCTCATTTGGTCAACCACTGCGATGCTCACCTTCGCAGCTCGTACGGTGTCGTTTAAATTCAGCTACACAATATTTTACTGTTGTCAATGAAGGAGCAGGCTCTTCCAAAGTAGAATCTAGCTCAGTTTTAATATTGGTTGCATTCGAGCCCTTAAAAAAAAATATTGTATCACATAATGATGACCAATTTTCTCCATTTTCACAAGTTCACTAACAACCTTCACTATTGATGGGTGCCAAACAAATACTTAACAAGGTGGCATCTTCAAACTTGAAACATATGCTCCATAGATCATTTGTTTTCTTATCCAGAGATATTTTTCAACAACAACTGCCATCTCTCTATCAGGCTAGGTACTTATGGGACCACCCTCGCGCCTGGTGGTCTAGTGATGCACATGACTGGAAGCCAAGCGGTTGCAGGATCGAATCTCGGTCAGACCCTGGATCATTCGGTCTTTGTTTTAACGAAGTAAGGAGTCAGCAGATACAGTATGTGATTCAGCTCCCACATTCAACTGTGCATCCCCTTTCCCTGATTGGATAATTGGGGTAGCTTAGGGGCACACAATTGACTGAAGTGGTGTCCAGTAGAAAGAACTGCACCAGGCCACAGTCCCACATGAAGTTATTATTATCTACAGGGTGTTTCCATAAGAGCGTGCAGACATTTGACAGGATATAGAGGATGCCTCAAGAGCAATTTGGGGCAGGGAATCTGCAGTCTGAGAAGCCAGCTTACGGAAAGAATAGGTATAAAATCACATTTGATAATTAAACTGTAACAGACCTTGTATCTGACACTATTTTTGAACACCCTGAGTAATGTAGTATGCCTTTGTAATATCTACATACTCTCAATCGCTTACATGATGATTTTTTTGTTACGACACCTTTTAAATACCAAATCCCACTAGAAAAAGAGCTTTTTCTCGTTGACTGTTAGTGACACAGTAGAGCCCATATTGCAAGAGAGTGCCTAGCACTTGGATTACCTGTTAGACAAACATGAGTTACTGGAGAGAAAAATTTTCAACAAAAATTTTAGATCTAAAAAGAAGCCCAGAAAAGGTACAGTGACACATGTCAAAACACAGACAAATGACAGATACTGCAAGGACAAAGAAACTAGTAAGTATTGGTCATTTATACACAAGGAACAACAACTAAGTTAGACTCCTCCCAGCCACCTGTGTTTAAAACAGCAATTGAATTTGTTTTCCCTGTGAAACTACATAAGAGTAGCACCAGTCATATGTTTATGTGTGCGACGTGATGTGCTAAGTCAGCACAAAACCCTCTTGAGGTTGTGTAATAAGGACTTTGGGACATCATGTGTGTATCAGTTTGTCAGTGAAATAAGGCAAAACTTTTTTCCTACTGTCATACAGTGAATAACACTGTAGTACATTGCCATTATATTTGCTTCTTGGAATGAGTATAATAATTATTATATTTTACAGCTATATTTATAGTGTCTGTTCTATATCATTATTATATTTTTATATTGTTATGTTTTCATATTTTTATTGTTCACAATATTTTTTTCTTTTTTGACAGTTTCAATCATTGCATTTTTAGTATGTGGAACATATGACAGTTAATTTTTTTCTGTCATGTTGATATTTCTTTCAGTTTCCACAGCCTGTAAATGTTATACACTTGTCAGCTTTGAGGTTCCAGCAAACCATCCAGCTCTCGTTGATTTGTACCCTCCCATTGTTTCAAGTGTTCTGTATGACATCTGGCTGAGGAGAACAGATTTTTGACCTCGCGTTGCCTACATCCTAGCCTTTGCATTATTTTCCGTCCCACTAAGAACTCAGTGACTCCTGAGAGATGAAGTAGGGTAAACGTTTGAGTTCTTTTTAAATACTCTTCTCTTCTATGCAGCTTCTTCACATTCAGTAAGTGTATTCAAATCAAACTGATTCCATAGATTTCCAAAAGATGGTGTCATATTAATTTTATCCATAATGGCTATCGTTACAGCTGTGACTTATGTACATTCCTAAAACGTAAAGGAAAAAGTCTGCTCTTTCAGTCGCAATTCAGAGATGGTTTTAAAAATAACAATGCTTTTTCTACCCCTTAAGCCCCAATTGTCATGTGCTTATCACATTATTTTGTCATTATTTTTACGTACCAGTTCCTACTGTTCAAATTACATGGGTAGAGTTTATTTTAGTGATGGAACACCTAAGTAATTTTTGTCAAATTTTCATTAATTTTCAATAGTTTCCATCATCAAACTAAACTGTATTTATGCAATAGGGCTAGTGGGAACTGCCATTTACAAATAATGACAAAAAATCTTCTAAAAACATTAAGATGGAACTTTAGGAATGTAAATACATCACACATTTTAACAGACATCATGACTGTAATTAATTTTCCATTATATTTTCGAATTATTCAAACCATCTCGTGTCGGCTGTTACTGGTAACCATCCATTCCTGTACAAACAAAACTTTCAGTGATTGTTAACATTAGTTATTTTTGTTCAGTCACAGTTATAAAATATATTATTGTAAAGACACTTTGGAGGACCCAGTGGTCTTCCCATCTTTAGTATATGTGTAGAGTAAATAACAGTTAAGACACGATTGCTATGAATCTTCATGTGATACGCAATTTTGACAATACACACTGTAACTTTGCCATCCTTTCTTATAGTTTTGTGAGTTCTCCCAGAGTATTGTTAGTAAGCATTATTGTTGTTGTGGTCTTCAGTCCTGAGACTGGTTTGATGCAGCTCTCCATGCTACTCTATCCTGTGCAAGCTTCTTCATCTCCCAGTACCTACTGCTGCCTACATCCTTCTGAATCTGCTTGCCTAATTTAATTCTCGGTCTCCCTTTACAATTTTTACCACCTCCAATTAAACCCGTTACGACATTCCTGTTGATGCCTCAGTATGTATCCTATCAGCTGATCACACCTTTTAGTTAAGTTGTACCATAAATTTATTTTCTTCCCTATTAGATTCAGTACCTCTTCATTAGTTAGTGAGTCTACACAACTAATCACAACATCCTTCTGCAACACCACATTTCAAAAACCCTTTTGCTGTTTGTACCTGGGCTCTTCATCATTTGCGTTTCACTTTTGAACACTAACATTTACATCCGATGCTAACATATTTCTCTTTTCTAGAAATACTTTTTTCATTCGGCAAGTTCACATTTTATATCCTCTTTATTACTGCTACTGTCTATTACTTTCCTGTCCACATACTAAATTCATCTTCTGCTTTTAGCATCTCCCCTCCTTACTTAACTGCCTCAGCCTTACCTGATTCGTGTATACCTCATTACCCTCTTTTAACTATTGTAGGTGTTCATACAGGGTGACAATTATTAAACTATATGAAATCAAATTGTCATAACTTCTGAACGGTTTGCATTAGGACATTCAAACTGCACGGTTGGCCGCAGGGAACAGTGGGAATTAGTAAGGTTTGGTTCGGTACAGTTTAGCGACGAAGCCCACTTCGATTCGGATGGGTTCGTCAGTAAGAAAAATTGCCACGTTTGGGGACTGAGAATCCACATTTCACAATCGAGAAGTCTCTTCACCCTCAACAGGTGACTGTGTGGTGTGCAGTGTCCAGTCACGGAACAATTGGTGCACTATTCCTTGAAGGCACAGTGCCTACTGAATGGTACGTGAAGGTTTTGGAAGACGATTTCATCCCCATTATCGAAAGTGAATCTGATTTCGACAAGATGTGGTTCGTGCAAGACGGAGCAATCTCATCGAAGCAGGAGAGTGTTTGAGGTCCTGTAGGAGTACTTTGGGGACCGCGTTCTGGCTCAGGGGAATCCAGAAGCCACTGACACGGGTCTCGATTGGCCGCCATATTCTTGGGATCTGACACGTGTGACTTCTTTTCGTGGGGCTATATTAAAGACGAGGTGTACAGCACTAACGCCAAAAACATTGCTGAGCTGAAAATAGCCATTGCGGAGGCCTCAGAGAGCACCGATGGTTCAACACTTCAGTGAGTGATGCAGAATTTTGTTACTCCTCTGCGCCACATCGTCGCCAATGACGGCAGGCATATCGAAGGTGTCGTAACCTAAATCCGAATATCTGTAGCGATGTTTAGATGTCAAATAAAGTGTGTGCGTGTCGTAGTTTGTAAGTAATTTACGTTTTTATTTTCATATAGTTCAATAATTGTCGCCCTGTATTTTAACCTCAGTTGAAGACACTGACCAGTCCATTCAGCTGAACTTGAAAGACCTTTGCACTCTTGAGATAAAATTATAATTGTCATTGGTAAACATTAAAATTTGTGTTTCTTCTTCCTGATCTTTAATGGACTTTCCAGGTTTCTCCTTAGTTATGTTTAATGCTTGATAAATTTTGGGACTAAGTAACTGTGTAAGATATGCTACAACTCTCCTTTCTGAGCTGCTGTCACCATTTCATGTACTCCACCTCCTATAATGGTAGTCTGGTTTCCATTCATTTTGACCCTGTATTTTACTTTTGCTAATTTCGAAATTTCAAAGTGTCTATTACAGTTAACCTTGTCAGAATTTTTCTGTAAGTTGATCTGATAGGATTGCATTTTCCTGGAGACACATTGAATCTCAACTTTATCTTCAATAAAAACAGAAGCTGAAGTAATGATTTAAAATTTATGCCAAGACTGGGACTCGAAACGCAAACTCCTGCTTACGAGGCAGATTTGCTATCCATTACTCCACACCGGCATTGTCGCTAACACGGTTGCACCGATTACGTCCTCCCTAACACGGGCTTCAATTGACGCCTTCGTCCCACCTTCATTTTCCTCTTCTTCAGTCGTCAGTATAGCCGAGACTCCTATATTTCCTCAGCCTCGTAAGTAATGAGGAAATCTTGCCTGTACCTCAGGCACAGGTGATCTATTGACCTGATAGAATTACATTTTCCTGGAAATATAAATTTTATGATCCTTATTCTTCTGATCGAAGAGACAGTTGAGACTCAGTATATCTCCAGGAAATGCAGTTCTATCAGAGCAATAGATTACTTGCACCTGAGGTACAGGCACGATTTCCCCATTACGTACAAAGTCGGTGTGCTATTCTGGTATCAGAGAACCTCGGCAATATTGACAATTTAAGAAGGGGAAAATCGAGATCGGCTGAGAGGAGAACTGAAGTTTGAGTCAGGGAGGGCATTTGGACAAGGTTAGTGCAGCTGTGTTAACCACAAAGTGAGAGTAGTGCAGTGGATAGCACATCTGCCTAGAAATCAGGAGAACTGGGTTCAAATCCCAGATTTGGCACAAATTTTAATTCATTACTTCAGCTTCTATATTTACCAAAGTTGTCCATAAGTCTACAAATTCCATATACCTAGGTTTGCCCATTCTTCTAAAAAAATCTGTGGGATCAGTATTGCGTCATATGTTCCCACATTTCTGCAAAATCAAAATTGATGTTTGCCCAGGCTAGCTTATATCAGTCATTCCATTCTCCTCGGTGGTTGCAGACATAATATTTACTGAAATCCAGCCTTCCTTTGAAGAGAGTTGCCACATGAGCAGTGAGCCAAAGTCGTAGGCACCGACTGACAACGCAGGTAGTGACGTCGAATTATCACAGTGACTGCCAGTGAGTCACTGCACAGAGTTCACGCAGTTCGGTCCCTAATCCCCTGTTCTCAAGTGTGTGTTGGGTCATTGGGCAGCTGGACACAGACCCGGGACAGTTCCTGGAGAGCAACAACAACCTGACCCGCTTCCTGTACGACTTCTATTTCGGCCGCCTGCACCGTCCGGTCAACAAGTCGGACTGGACCACGCTCGGCGACTCGGCAATCGAGGTGAACGCCTTCTACGAATGGTCCGACAATGCGGCCGGTGAGTGACTGCCGTGGTGGTCTGAGTTTGTGTCTGTCTGTTTCTGTTTGTGACGTGTGTCTCGGCCACTCGCTGAAGCTTTCGCCACACTGCTGCCGACCTCCTAAAAACTATTACACCCCTTCTTCCTTCCCGTTGTTTCCTTTGGTGTAGCCCTGATGAAATCCTGACAACTTTCCGCAACTAAATCCTGACAACTTTGTGAACAAATTCCTGCTGCCTGGTACTGCCCACAATGGATATTGTCATCCCTCGTGAACTCGAGCCTCTTGAGGAGTTTGAAGATATTAAGTCACAAGAAAATGTGGATTTCAGTGCAGATGAGAAAGAACCGAGTAGTGTCAGACACAAAATTAGGTGCTGAACTCGAGTTCACCACTGCCTGAATAATTAGGAACAAAATAGTTATGAGTGGTAGAAATTAGAAACGGTAAGGTGACAGAAAGACTGGGATCAGTTCTGGAAAAGTGCGACGCACCTGTAAAGAAAGTTGCATGCCAGGCACTGATGCAACCAATTCTCAGATACTGTTGCGGCACGTGGACTCCTTAACGGGTTGGCGTGACAGAAGATGTGAAACTAATTCAGAGGTGCACTGCTAGGACTGTACCAGCTCGAGTTAGTGGTCACCGACAGTGATGATGGGTAACGTAAATGGTGAACCTAAGTAATCTTTAGACCTAAACAGTGAAAAAGGGGATTAGTAAAACACTACAATATTAAAGAAAAATGGCTGATCCTGGCTCCCACACATACGTCTCTCTCTCTCCATGTCAGTGGGAAAACCTACCTATGAGCTGATAAGAATACTGGTTGGAGGGTATGCTAGATACTAATGTATATATCGAGAATAGCTGTACCTTCGCCCACTCGGTATCTCACTGCATACTTCATAAAAGTTCTGTCACATACGTTGTCAATCAGTCGAGGATCAGGAAATTATGTTTACACATTAATGAGAGAACTGTTGCGTAAATTGTGCTGTGAATATACACAGCGAAAGGTGGTCAAGTTTTGACATAGAAGTACCACCTGAAAGTGGAACTAAAAGTTTATGAATTCATTGTGCTCCAATAAAGAAGTAATTTCTTAATTTTTGCCTTCTGCTATGTATCATTACACAGTAACTCTGAACTGGCACAGGTTTCAGTTGCTGTATATATGAAAAACTTGTCAGAGAGTAGGGGAGGGACAAAGTTTCTTGAGTTTGTGGTGGAGTATGTAATTCAATACGTGTCTCAACCCATCATCTCAGTATCTGTATTCACAGGTAACAACACCTTTGTCTCCAGTTCTTTAAAGAGTCAAACTCGAATTTTTAAAACAGCTCCATTTTATGAAACGCTAGAATTCCGTGCATATCATTGTTCATGTCGTGATATTTTCTGAATGTTGTGGGAGGTATTTGGTAGGAATTGAGACCTGTTTCCCTTTCCAGTTCCTCAGCCCACAGTGTGACGGAAGGTTCCAGAATGTGCGCAGTGGAGCCGCTTTCTGTTTGGACGAGACGAGTAACGGTGTGCCGCTAGTGTCATGTAGTCGCTTGTGTGTCGCATTTCCACGCTGTCGTTGTCGCTGTTGTCTCGTCGTGTGTGATGTGCGCGGTTATCTTGTGTGTGCGTGGGTGTGTGTTTGTCCTGTTTGCCTCCCTGCAACTCTGATGTGGTTGAAGTACTGCCAAGTGGACAGTTTTCACGTGCTGTGTGCTGCTTATTAGATCGCAGGACTAGATTGCAGGTATGGTGACGGTTGCCGGTATTACGTAGTTCATTTGTGTAGTGGAGTGTATTTCCCACAGTACAGTATTTCTAGCAGAGACATTCTGCAGAAACCGAGGGAGTAGTTGGGTAATGAGGGATCTAGCGTGTCATTGGCCCCCTTACATTTCAAAATAGAAACTCTCAGTACTTTAGAAACACTTTAATGTTCAAGAGAAAGTCGGGCATACTGTATTGTTTTTATCCTGAAACCCATGCTAGTCACCATATCAGTGAACGTAAGTGTGAATATGAAGTTCAATGAAAAGATTTCCCCTTGATCACAGTTTCATCAGCCCCTTCAAATGCTCAAACTCCAGTCTCTCCGCCCACCTTCTTAGCTGCCCCTACACAAATCCCTTACCAGCTCATCAAGTTCCCTCACCTCCAACTCTGATCTGCATTTTCTTGAAACTAGGCTCCAACAATCCTATTATTTTCCCCCTACCTCCAAACATTGCACCCAGATGTTATATTATCATCTAAATCGCGCAGTTACACTCACACTACATATCCTGTCTCAAAACAAATTCAACACATTCTCATTTCCAGACCATTAAATCCACCGTGTCTTTCCTCCAACTTGTTCTTTCATTGCACCTTCCCATGATGGATTCCCCCACAAATCTTATATCATTACACCGAAGCTCTCGATCAGATGGCACTGTAATGACCTGGCCTATTTCGGGTTTCTACACATCAGGGTGAGTGCACTCCGTGGCGTGCAGTGAGTCAGTGGTAGCATTCACAGATGTTTATTCAATCAGCCTTATGCAGCACACTGGCCAGCCTCAGAGACACACTATGTGCACACAAATGCAGCTGATGACAGAATGTGCTAGTGCCCCGATCTCGCCCGGTGATATCTGTTGTCCTGGGTCACAGTGGCCACTGGTGCCGCATCTGTGGGCTGTCAGCCGCAAAGGTGAGTGCAAGTACCCCATGTTCATGCTGTCCTCGTGTCATTAACTTTGAAGCGTTAGCTGCCACTAGATATCCTGATGCCGAGGAGCAGTACCGCAGTTTCATCCCCCCACACCCCGAGGTAGACCAGGACAGAGGCCGAAGATGTCTAGATGGCTGGAGGCTGCAAGGACATGCCTCCCCCGGCTGGATCGTAGACAGTTTGCAGTCCGTCAGCCAAAGTCGCTCAGAGGGTGGAGGCTGGCCGGACCCCAGCTCCCTGCATCGGCAAAAGTCCCGCAACTGCCACGGCACAGGTATGGTGTGCCTCGTGCTGGTACTCGATGAATTAATTAATAGCAGGTTGCCGACATATTTCCATCACCGAGGGCAGCTCGTGGTTTCTCTGAAACTCAAAAGCCTGTCATTCCCTCTGGGTCAAGATGCACACAGAATGATTATTTATATTGTCATAGCTACACTTCTGACGTAGTCCTGCTGGAGGGAGGCTAGAAAGTTTGCTTCATTGTGCTTGTCCTGTTAGCTTTTCCTAGCTCACTCTGCTCCAAGCACAGTTTGGTAGGTCTGGTTAAATTTGGAATGAGATTTTTCACTCTGCAGCAGTGTGTGCGCTGATATGAAACTTTCCTGGCAGATTACAACTGGGTCCCAGACCGAGACTCGAACTCGGGCCCTTTGCCTTTTGCGGGCAAGTGCTGTACCATCTGAGCTACCCGAGCATGGCTCACGCCCTGTCCTCACAGCTTCACTTCTGCCAGTACCTCGTCTCCTACCTTCCAAACTACACAGAAGCTCTCTTGTGAACCTTGCAGAACTAGCACTCCTGGAAGAAAGGATATTGCGGAGACATGGCTTAGCCACAGCCTGGGGGATGTTTCCAGAATGAGATTTTCACTCTGCAGCGGAGTGTGTGCTGATATGAAACTTCCTGGCAGATTAAAACTGTGTGCCTGACCGAGACTCGAACTCGGGACCTTTGCCTTTTGTGGGCAAGTGTTGTACCATCTCAGATACCTGAGCATGACTCACAACCCGTCCTCACAATTTTACTTCCACCAGTACCTCGTCTCCTACCTTTCAGACTTGCCCGCAAAAGGCAAAGGTCCCAAGTTTGAGTCTCAGTCTGGCACACAGATTTAATTTGCAATGTATGAGTTTCTTGGTAAGGCACAAGTGCCTAAGTTACAAAACATTACTTCGCTCTTCCCTGTGCAACTTTGAAAATGAGCCGGCAGGGTGTCAACCGAGGCCAGTATAGCCTCCAGCTGTGTATAGACAGCAGCCAGTTCTCCTCGTGTCCGCTCACAACAAGGACAGTCCCTAGCCATATCGTACTGTGTAAAAAGTTGACATAAGATCCCAAAAAACACAAACAAAGCAGCCAGGACTAACTTAGAAAGTACTGGCAGCCCCACAAAACAGACAGTGTCAGCTGTTCTACGCACTCGACCATCGACTGGTGTCGCGACTCCCGCCTGCCTGAAATGTCGACAGTACCATCTGGTGGCTCACTCTGTTAGCACATCGGCCAGCTTGTCTCTAATGCCTGACTGTGCATAGTAATCAAACTTTCAAAAAATTCACAATTTGCTGGCCAAACTTTTCTACAGCACAGTAGTACCTTCTGTCCTCACAGAACCATCCAGCCCTATCTCATCTCAGTTTTCCTCATTTCGAAGCTAGGCAGCTAAGGCATTATGATCCTGCCATCATCAATACAAACAGTCAAACAGTCTACGCAGTAGTTTCTAAGGACTGACAAACATACATAACACAGACATTGCAGAAGAGGTATTATATCATACGTCCATTACTGTATATTGAGTAAAAGCAACTGTTTTGTACACAGCATGATTTTTGACATTTCTCATATATTAATGTAAAAGTACAAGTGGTGATTTGTTTAAGAATAAAAGTTGGCATTCTAACAATAAGTGAATGTATTGAAAGGAAAATTAAAGTCTGATCAGAAGGTAAAATTTCTGAACCTCTTTAATTGGGAGTGTGACAGGGGAATAGACTCCCCCCATGTACCCTACAACTATGTTTGTAAAAAATCATTAGAAAATGGGAAAATGCATTACAGAGAGCTGGAATAAATGAACAAATAAAACTAGGAATGAAACACAAAGTCGGATCACAATCAAATGCCTGAACTTTGTGGACGAGCTTGGCAGTCTTCGACAAGCAAATAGAATCAGCTATCACCCAAAGTCACACCTCAGAGGGGTTAAAAGAAAGCAGGCCTACAAATCTCAACATCCAAAATAGAGTACGTCACAAATATCATATGTGTTCCTGCTTCATTGAAAACATACCAGGTGTACTGGTATGAAATGAGCTTTAAGATACAAATGTGTCTATAGGGAACATTTGTTGTGAACGAGCCTTAATTTTTTTTAGTTTTGTTGGTATGACATCTATCAAAGATATTTAGTGTACATCAAGTCATGGAACGAACATCATCATATGTTTTCATCGTGTTAACAATGTCGAATTTTGTACCAGAAAGTGATGATTTGTGGAAAGCATTAATTTTTTGTTTTCATTTGAAAAAAAGTGCTGCAGAGTCGCACCGAATGCTTGTCGAGGGATATGGTGATCGTGCTCTATCAGAAGCAACGTGCAAAAGATGGTTTCAATGGTTCGGAAATAATGATTTTGATGTAAGAAGTGAAGAACCTGGAAGATGACCAAAAAAGTTCGAAGACGCCGAATTGCCAGCAATATTGGATGAAGATGATACTTTGAGTCAGAAGCAAATGGCAGCAATGCTAAATGTTGCACAACAAACAATATGTAACTGTTTGAAAGCTATAGCAAAGATCCAAACGTGTGGAAAATGGGTGCCACATGAACTGAATGAAAGACAGATGGAAAACTGAAAAACTATTTGTCAAATTTTGCTTCAAAGACATGAAAGAAAATCAGTTTTGCATCGAATTGTTGCTGGTGATGAAAAATGGATTTATTTTAAGAATCCTAAATGGGGAAAATCATGGGTTAATCCGGGGCAACCATCAACATTGACTGCAAAACCAGATCGATTCGGCAAGAAGACAGTGCTCTGTGTTTGGTGGGATCAGAAAGGTGTGGTGTATTGTGAGCCACTAAAACCCAGGTGAAACTGAGAATACTAATCGCTACAGACAACGAATGATCAATTTGAACTATGCATTGATCGAAAAAAGACCAGAATGGGCCAGAAGACATGGCAGAGTAATTTTTTTACACGACGATGCACCTGCACACAAAGCAAACCTGGTTCAGGATACAATCAAAACACTTGGCTGGGAGCTGCTACCCCACCCGCCGTATTCACCAGACTCAGCCCCTTCCGACTACCATTCGTTTTCATCAATGGGACACGCATTGGCTGAGGAACACTTCGATTCCTACGAAGAAGTCGAAAATTGGGTGTCTGATTGGTTTGCTTCAAAAGATGAACATTTCTATTGGCGTGGTGTCCACAAATTGCCAGAAAGGTGGTCAAAATGTATAGAAAGCAAAAGTCAGTACTTTGAATAAAATGTTTTTACTTTTCAATTCAAAATTAGTGTTTCATTTTCACAAAAATATGCTCATTTCATACTGGTACATCTGGTATTTTGGAAAAATTAAGAAAGCTCCAATATTTAGATACCTGAGAGAAGTCATTCAAATCAATGGACTGAACGAAGGAGCAAACAACTCTCAGAAAATGAGAAGGCATATCAGCTCCCCAAGGAGTCTACCATAAAAAATAAATCTTCATTACAACGAAAATTAGGCACTGTGAAACAGCTGTAAAACCAGCCGAAGCACTGCCACACTTAAACGAAGATATATTGCGAGGGGGGGGGAGATTCTTTGCAGAACTCTGGAACCCAACAGAAATGAAAATGGCAACTACAGAGAATTCTACAAAAAAGGTTCCAAAAGTCTCAGACTCAATCAACAGAAGGTGGGCCAGTTTCTTTGAACATGTGAAAAGAATGGAGCCCAATAGATTAATGAATAGAATCTTCCAATATTTTAATAACAAAAAATCAGTGAAACAGAGATAAAAATACTCAGGAGAGATGAACACAGCTGATGAAGACATTCAAAACAGAGAGAAATTCAGAAACAAAATAAAAAACTTCAACAGTTTTCAAGAAAAAAAGGAACAGAAACAACAGCAGAGTGAGAGAATGAAAAAGTAGTGAGAAGATATAAAGGAGAACCTAATTTTAAAAAATATCTTCTTTATGTGCTCCATTGTTGGCCATATTTGATGCAAGAAGAAGAAGGATAAACTATGTGTATTTTGAGTGACTGTATTATTTTTGAAAGTCTCATTGTTGGTAGACGACACTTCATTTGAGCATTTTGGGTGTGTGTACTTTAGGGCACTCACTGTAAATTTAATGACTGATATACCCTGTATAGCCGATAGTTCAGCATTAAACATTCTCTGACCAATAAACTTAGAAGAAAGAGCTCCTTAGCAAATTTTGAGAAACCACCATAGGGCAGCCCCAAGAAATACCACTCTGTAATACAGTGAGGGTTGTTTGCTAATTGAAATTCTGTTACTCACAATTAGTTGGGAACTGTACCGTGCAATGTTTCTGTTACATTTTGTGTACAACTGGTGGTGGGCCAGCAGGAAAACCATATGAGAATGATAACTGGCAATTACAACTTGCTGAACCCTTAATAAGGACAGAAGGCGTTGTGTTTTGTTCTACGTGGCATGTGAATGTGGCGTATTCCTTTCACAAGGGCAGATGTATGTCTGGTCAGTAGCCATAATAGTGTAATTCATACATTTCCCTAGCTTTAGAAATTTATCTGGGGCTCTCCCCTCCCAAATGGAGATCAAAATATTCAAATATTCTCTACCCAAAATGGAGTTTCATCATAGCAGCATGTTACACTGACAGAGAATAACAGGTACGAATTGTCCAATGTCTTCACCATCTGCCTGTCAGTCGTTCATAATATACTTTCTTTTTGACACGTAAACCACCACTGGGGGAAAAAAATAAGGTTCTTAAATAAAGGGCGTCTTCTGAGGATAACGTATCCGACCTAAAACGTATTTGGAGCATCAAGAAAACAATGGAAATAGTAGTAGTTTTGTGAAGGCAGACCTCCAGTAGCCGTTTTTAATGAGTAGACATTTTCCGTCACAAAAGTACATTTTTCTGACTCTTTTGGATCTGATTATCAGTCCAGATACTAAATGAGAGTGTCTGCAATCAGAATGCAAAAATGATAAGGCTTGGCAGTTCTGGTATTTCACAACCTCAGAGTAAGGCCGTGTCATCACGGCTGACCACCAGCATGCCTTACCGTACAATTGAAATGCCAGCTGTTTTGTATGCATCTGCCAATTTGGCTGCTAAGACTTTATACGTGATGCGACCTGCTGGAGTTTGCCTGCATGGCCCATAAGATTAACATTAACACCTCCTGGCTCTGGCCACAAATCGCTGCAACTTCCCCAGTCTGTCGATCTAACCGCGACTGCTCAAAGTCTAGTGAAGTGCTCTTCGGGACGATTTTTGAAAATCCCATTCCAGTCTTCCCGTAATGTCGAATCCCCCGCTTGGTGCTGCTCCTGACTGCAGTTTTGACCTTTCCTGCTGAGCTAACAAGAGGATAACTGAACCCGACATACACGGAAGAAGCCACCGTATTACAGGTAAGTGTTTTGTGTGCCGTGCTGAAAGGCTACGGGACTCGCATGACCAGTTGCACCCACTGAAATGTGTTAGTCTTGTAACCCCTAGCTTCTGACTGTTAAAACCGTATGCTTTCAAAAGTGTACACAGCACCACAATCTGAGGCAAAAGCAGGTCAAACTGTTCAGTCAAGACACTCATCGATTGGTAAATTTCATTTTAAAACCCAACTATGGGAAATCCAGGATGGAATGTAAGAATACCAGAGAAGGAAAATTGCTACTCACCTTATAGCGGAGATGCTGAGTCATGATAGGCACAATAAAAAGATTCACACAATTAAAGCTTTGTCAGCAGTAGACACACATGTGCACACACACACACACACACACACACACACACACACACACACACTCACACACACACTCACATAAACGCAATTTGCACACACGTCTGCAGTCTCAGAGAGCTGAGACCACACTGCGAACAGCAGCACCAGTGCATGACGGGAGTGGCGACTGGGTGGGAATAAGGAGAAAGCTGGGGTGGGGAGGGGGAGGGATAGTATGGTGGGGGTGGAGGACAGTGAAGTGCTGCAGTTTAGACAGAGGGCAGGACAGAAGGTGTGGAGGGGGGAGTGGTTAAGTAGGGAAAAGAGAGAAATAAAAATAAATAAAATTAAAAGACCGGGTGGGGTGGTGAAATGACAGCTGTGTAGTGCTGGAATGGGAACAAGGAGGTAGCCGGATGGGTGGGGACAGTGACTAACGGAGGTCGAGGCCAGGAGGGTTACGGGAACGTACGATGTATTGCAGGGAAAGTTCCCTCCTGCGCCAGTCAGAAAACCTGGTGTCGGTGGGAAGGATCCGTATGGCACAGGCTGTGAAGCAGTCACTGAGATGAGGGGTATCACGTTCGGCAGCAAGTTCAGCTACAGGGTGGTCCACTCGTTTCTCGGCCACAGTTTGTCGGTGGCCGTTCGTGCGGACAGACAGCTTGTCGGTTGTCGTGCCTACATAGAATGCAGGTTGCAGCTTAGCTTGTAAATCACATGACTGGTTTCACAGCCCTGCCTTTGCTGGGATAGGTGATGTTAGTGACCGGACTGGAGTAGGTGGTGGTGGGAGGATGTATGGGACAGGTCTTGCATCTAGGTCTATTACATGGGTATGAGCCATGAGGTAAGGGATTGGGAGTGGGGGTTGTGTAAGGATGGACGAGTATATTGTGTAGGTTCGGTGGACAGAGGAATACCACGATAGGAGGGGTGGGAAGGATAGTGGGTAGGACATTTCTCATTTCAGGGCACGACGAGAGGTAATCGAAACCCTGGCAGAGAATGTAATTCAGTTGCTGCAGTCCCGGACGGTACTGAGTTACGAGGGAATGCTCCTCTGTGGGCGGACTGTGGGATTTTGGGAGGTGGTGAGAGACTGGAAAGATAAGGCTCGGGAGATTTGTTTGTGTACAAGGATGGGAATCTTTTTATTGTGCCTATCACGCCTCAGCATCTCCCGTATATGGTGAGTAGCAACTTTCCTTCTCTGGTATTGTTTCAATTTTAAACCCGTCACGATTTCCCTAGATTTTGTAGAAAAAGATTACATTGGACATTCTGGTGAAGTATCAGATTATGTGTTTGTTATGTCAGAACCTACTCTGCCCCAATAGGAAGCACTGCGGGTTCAACTATGGCCGAATAGAATCCTCACATGCTATACACAGAAGATCTCCTGTACGGTTCCCGACAATTGGGTGTCTGGCCATTAAGGCTTCCCTAGACACTCCACAAAACTTTTTGATCGGGCACTATAATGAGGCCTCAATTCAGTGCCTCTGTGTTATCAGAACTCCACCTTCTGACAGTGGGAAACCTGGAGAGATCGAGCACAGGAATCCCACCCCGTACATAGAGGATTTGCTGTAGGATTGTCAGCCACCGGGCAGTCCCGTAGTCTTCTCTCGAGCACCGCACACGCTTCTCACCTCGTAAGCTAGTGCTCTGCCACGTGTTTTGCCCACGAGTGTACCCTTGTAGCTGGACGTCAGCCCGACCCTCTACCTGGAGAGCGTGCTCAACCTGACCAAATTCGGCACCAACTACTCCTTCAGCCGGCTGCGGCAGCCCGTCAACAAGACCGAGTGGATCACCCACGGCCGGCCCGCCATTGTCAACGCCTTCTACAGCTCCATCGAGAACTCCATACGTGAGTACTCTGCGCCGCAACTGTCAGCAGAACCCGAGGAACGGTGTCTGCGGCATACGAGTGTTGAGAGATCCGGAGGGTAACTTTTCGTGCGTCAGAGTGTTCACAATTGTGACATTCATTTGCTGTTATTACTGCTGAGGAACTGTTTGGCATTATATCAAAGCTGCTTGTTTTTACATATATTTCATTTTGTACTGAAGTGGTCACCAGGAAGGGGGAGGGGTTGTTTTTTTTCCCAGCCAAATCCCAGCAACCAAGGGGTGTGTGTGTGTGTGTGTGTGTGTGTGTGTGTGTGTGTGTGTGGGAGGGGGGGGGGAAGGGAGGGGGCGTGCGTGTGTGCTTTGCTGCCAGGAGACAAGAGATACCCATAGCTCCTTTAGAGGTGGGTTACATTTAAAAATAATTAAAAACTAAACGTACCACTATAACTCACTTAGTTTTGGGTTGATTTGTGCCAGTCTCAGTGACACTTAACCACTATGAATCAGAGTGTCAGTACGATGGGGGTGACTTGTTAAACACGAATCTGGAATGCCCGGGGTAATTCCATCCAAAATTGGCACACACACGGCTTGTTATCTGAAATGTATAATACTACTGGGATAAGATTATCTAAGCACCTTTGGGTGGTAATGGGAAGGGGTTCTCAAGAAAACCTAATCGAAAATGACTGATGCTCGTATCAAACCTAGCTTGTGGAATTGTTTGAAACATTAGTGACAGTCACAATGACATTTCACCCACGTAACTGTTAGAAGGTACTGTGATTGAAGATCCAGGGAATATAAAAGATCTCTGGAGGGAACATTTTAAGAAACTGTCAAACGCTGAGGAGCAGGTACACGAGGAAACAACAAATAATGGAGAAATTGATAGAAGTTGGGAAGCCGAATTAGGAGAATTTACGCGGGAAGAAATGGAAATAGCTGTGAAGAAGATGAATGGGGGGAAAGCCCCAGGACCTGATGAAGTATCAGTGGGCGTGATAAGAGCAACAGGTCCAATGGGAATGCAGTGGCTGTATGGAGTACTATCAAGACTGTGGAGAAACAGTACAGTACCTGATGATTGGAGAAGAGGAGACATTGTTCCCATCTTCAAAAAAGGCAATAAAAGATTTTGTACAAACTACAGAGAAATAACCCTTATGAGTCATACAGTCAAGATTTTTGAAAGAATTTTAGTGAACTGAATAAGTGAAAAGCTACAGAAGGAGATGAGTGAAGAACAGTATGGGTTTAGGAAAGGAAGAAGCACGATCGACCTGATATTTTTTGTCCGTCAACTGATGGAAAAAAGTTGGGAGTGTAACAAAAGGGTGGTAATGGTTTTTATAGATATAGAAAAGTCATATGACTCAGTTAACAGGGAAAGACTGTGGGAAGAAACGAAGAAGATAGATATAGAAGATGGATACATTAATGTAATAAACAGAATGTACGGAGGACACAATTGTAGAATTAGAACACCATGGGGAGCTCTGAATACTTCAAAATAAGACAAGGGCTTAAACTTTTTAATGTCGTGATGGAGGGAATGAATAGGGCACTTAAAGATATAGTAAAAGAAAAAGACAAAAAGATGATTTTTGCAGATGATATGGTAATATGGGGCGATAAAGAGGTACATGTACAGTTACAGCTTGATGTGTGGAAGGAAATAATGAAAAGGTATGGATTAAAAATAAATAAAGATAAGAGATAAGTAATGGTATTTGGAAGAGACCACTTATTTAGCGAGTGAAATATCTAGTGATGGAAGAATCACAAACAAAATTAATAGGAGGTTACAGAAGGGAGGCAATTTCTACCAAACAGAAAAAGCAAAACTACTTATGTATAAGAGTTATTTCTTCCCTATTGTTACCTATGGAGGGTAAACAAACAAAGACAGAAAGGGACTGGAGAAGACTGCAAGCAGGGGAAATGAAATTTCTCAGAGCAGTTAAGGGGAAACAAGAATGGACAGAGTAAGGAATGTAGATATTAGAAAGGACCTTAAACAAGAAAGTATGAGAGAAGAAATTGAAAAAAAAAGAGATTAAGATGGTGTGTGCGTGTTAAGAGGATGTGTGGGCAGAGACTTCTCAAAATTATGGAAGAACTAAAGATGGATGGAAAAAGACCTAGATGGTGCCCAAGAACACGGTGGAAAACAGGAGTGAGAATATCTGTGGAAAGGAGAGGTGTGACCTGGCAGCAAGTGGAGGAAGGAAAGTGGTGGGAGGACCGAGCCACGTGGAGAGGACTCGTCAGCACCCAGACCCGGCAGTGGCTGCAGCGGGATCCGGGTATAGAATAGACTGTCAGAAGGGGGAAAGGGAGTGAAATGTAAAAATAATCTAAGATAATGAACAATTTTCAGAGTCACTAGATTTTGTTGGAGGGAGATCCAATGACATTTCTTCCTTACAGTCAGACTTAATTCTTCTTTGTTTTTTAAAATAGCACTGGAGTAAGTAGCAATCTTTAAAATTCATCTGCCTTCTTGCTGCCCCAAAGTTGTACATTGACTTCTCTATCTTCTCCTTCAGCTTGTGCACAGCCTCTTGAATCACCCTGGATACAGAACAGTCAGAAACAGTTGGAACAGCTTGTAAGGGTGTTGCGAGGTAGCTTGTGCTCGGAAATAATTGTTAAGAAATAAATTCGATATGTTTAATTGATACTGAAGTTAGCATATCAGGCTGTTGCAGGCACAGTTTCAATTGGCCCACCAGATACAATTCATGTGAGTTGTTCTCCTAGCGTAGATGACAGCACATGAGACTGCTCAGCCTTTGGCTCAGGTTTGGTCTTACTACTGTCCCGTGTCCAGTTTTAGTATCTCTCTCTTCTTCGGTTTTAGGAAACCAAACCAAGAACACGTCTGGTGACCCCGTCTCTGGTGGGTTGCTTGAATTTGCATGTATGACAACCTGATTGACTAACTTCAGTTTTAATTAACTTGGACACGGTGCAATGTATATAGTGTTTATAAATGAATATCGGGGTTTTGAAGCTTTATAAATTTTATTACCTTAAAATTACAGTTGTAAGTGATATGTCAATTGAAAGAACAACTCAAACAGTTTTACCAAGAACCTTATAAATGTTCAATTTGAGCACTGGCGTAGTGAAGTACACGATTGGTTGAACTTCACTGTACATGAGCACTGAATAGGCCACAAGGGGCCCAATGATAGGGCTTGCTTTGCGTGGCCTCCACGTTCACTCGACCTAACGCCATGCGATTTTTTCCTTTGGGGCTTCATCGAGGATCGTGTGTACGTGCCTCCGCTACCGGCAGACCTCCCTGAATTAAGGAACCGGACTGAAGCATCTGTTGCTACTATCACTGAAGACACACTTATCAACATTTGGGGAACTCGACTATAGACTTGATGTGTGCTGTGTTACAAATGGTGCTCACATTGAACATTTATAAGGTTCTTAGTAAAACTGTTTAAGTTGCTCTTTCATTTGACATATCATTTATAACTAAGTTTAATATAATAAATATTATAAAGCATTAAAACCCCGATATTCATTTATAAACAACCTGTATTAAATTTTTTTTTGTAGCAATTATTCCTCAGTACGACCTACTCTATAATAGCCTTACAAGCTTTCCAGACAGTTTCTCACCACCCTCTACAATTCTGTTGACAAGTTGGCAATAAAAAAGGTGACATAATGAAAACGTCTCAGGTTGTCAGAGTGAAGTGCTTTTCTGTCAGTTACGTGTAAATAAATAGACTGACAGTAATAGTTTTAGGTTGTACAAGTGCACGAAGCATAAAGTCTGAACAGAGATGAGCCATTTTAACAGGAACATGCTAAAAACACTCAAAAAGTGCCATGTAAATGTGTATTT